>NC_067481.1:36206031-36506031 GCF_947179515.1 Apodemus sylvaticus | reverse complement strand
TAGGGCACAGCATTGCTACTTCTTTTTTATCTGTAAATGAGAAATTTAACTTTATTCTTTCATTTGTTCCTTAATATTTAACTTAATGTTGTTTAACATTTCATGATCACTCACCCACCCACAGGATTGTGTAAAGTACTATGCTAGATTAGGGAATGCAAAAGTAAATACATAGATTATTTCTGTTTAACTGATTAACAAGAACACAGCAATAATACAATGAAATTTTATGTAAAAAAGGAATGATTAGCTTTATATTGCATGTTTACAGATATTGGTCATAGAGGGTTATTAGGAGTAGATCAAAAGTGTGAATTTAGGAGAGATTCCAGGAATGTCGAATGTTCAAAAATAAAGTCATAACTAATTTTTACATATAGTATGTTAACCAATAAGTTGAAACTTCAGGGGTCATTGGAAATAAAGCTTAGACCTGTTCATTTATTGATCTACAGAAATGGGACCATGGGGCTAAAGAAAAGGCTCAGTGGCTAGGAGTGCATCCTGTTCCTGCAGCAGATGCAAGTTGGATTCTTGTCACCCATGTCATGTGGCTCATAGCCCCCTGTAACTCCAGCTCCAGGAGAATGCAAATCCAGTGCTTTGGCCTCCACGGGCATACCCACAGACAGACATGTGTACACAAATTGTAAAGCAATAAAAATAATGAACCTTTTTTAAAAATGAAAAGGGAACAGGACCATAGACATGGGAGGAGCTAAATTTTATTTGTTTGGTTGGTTTTCTGGATACAGGCATTTGCTATGTATCTCAGGTTGACCTTGAAGTCACTTTGTAGTTTAGCTATCCTTATGTCTCAGTCTCCTGAGTATAGAGATTACAGGTTTGTGCCACTGCTTAGTTGATGCCTGGCTTGCTAGTTCATAATTCAATGAAACTGTCCTACTGTTCTAGCTAAACTGGATTCATTTTGTTGTTGTTGTTGTTTTGTTTGTTTTTGTTTTTTTTTTTTTGAGACAGGGTTTCTTCCCTGGCTGTCCTGGAATTCACTCTGTAGACCAGGCTGTCCTTGAACTCAGAAGTCCTCCTGCCTCTGCCTCCCAAGTGCTGGGATTAAAGGCATGCGCCACCACTGCTGGGCTAAACTGGATTCTTAAGGCTATTACTTTTTGACAGTGTGGTAGTCATACCAAAAAGAATAATTTAACTATAATAACACATTTCATTATGACCACTTGAATTATTTCCACTGTAGGATGATGAACTATCACTATTTGGAAAGGTTCATTTTGTTGGACTTTTAAATTTTTTATTAGCACCTTTCATAAAAGGAATAAATGTCCTATAGTTTCCTTTTTTCTTTTTTAAAATTTAAAATTTTGAGCCTCAGTTTCCAAAGATTATTACAGATATATGCTACCATATTCCACTTTTGGGTTATTTCATATATCATATAAAATAAGGGTCTGTATTAGTGTCGTGGGTAACTGGGTGGTTTAAATTGTATAAAAAATTGTTTTTTCTTTAGTTTTAGAGGCAGGAAATCCAAGAGCAGGGTGTTTGATGAAGGATTAGTTTCTGGTAAAGCCTCTGTCTTTGACCTGTAAATGGCTGACGCCTTGCATTATCACCTTGGAGGTTAAAGCCTCAGCATAAGAATTTTGGGGAGAGTATAATTAAGTCTGTAGAAGAATTGAAACTTCATTGTTTTACATGTGGACATTTGTATTAAGAGAAAGTTTTAAGTTGCATCGTGTTGACTTTGTACAGTTGAGATTTCTTGATTATTATTATTGGCTAGTTATAGAAAAATTACTTGGGCTTTTTTGTTTGTTTGTTTGTTTGTTTGGATTTGGTTTTTTCGAGACAGGGTTTCTCTGTATAGTCCTGGCTGTCCTGGAGCTCACTCTGTAGACCAGGCTGGCCTCAACTCAGAAATCCACCTGCCTCTGCCTCCCAGAGTGCTGGGATTAAAGGCGTGCTCCACCACCCACACACCCGGTGTAAAATTACTTGTACTTATACGTATGCTTGTGTGAAAGACAAACATGGCAGTCTTCCTTAAGCAGCAATGGATGGCAGTTATCATATCCAGTGATGAAAGGAAGTGTGTATGCTTTATTTAGAAAGAAATGTATAATTTGCTTGTTTAAAGTTTAGATTAATAAAAAAAGTACTTTAAAGGTTTTGTCCATATGTCATTGTTTAGCTTAATTTTTAGAAGCTACTCAATACATTTTTCTTTTTTTTTATGATGCTATAACCATTTCACATTGAGAGATGTTTGCTTTATCTTTGAAATTTGTTAAAAATAACTGTCTTTTCTTTTTCATAATGAATAGATGTGAAAATCACCATGAAAAACTTAGTGTATTTTGCTGGACTTGTAAGAAGTGTATCTGCCATCAGTGTGCACTCTGGGGAGGAATGGTGAGCAGAACAGATGGTCTTCTTTGGTTTACCTAGTAGCAAGCATGGGTATAATTAATTGATTTAGATGGAATAAAGTCTCATTTTTCTCTGTAGAATAAAAATGTATCTGTTTTCTGCATGCCTTATTGAAGATGTTGTACCTTCTGACAGTCCAGAAGGGCCTCTTTGGGTAGGAGTGTTGATGCAGGATGGTTACTGCTTTCATTGCTTAATGTATGTAAAAAAAACCCTTACATTTAACTTTTATTTTTCTCTTTCCTTTCTCCTCCTTCCCTTTTTTCCCCCCTGTGGTGCTAGTGATTGAACCCAGGGCCTCTGCTTGCCAGGGCAATATCATACCAGTAAGTTACACCCCAGCCCAAGACCAGTGTCCTCTTTTAGGATTGGTCAGTTGATCTTTATACTTTCGAAGCTTCTGAAGTAATGTTGAGTATAAATATCTATCTAACCTAATCTTATTTCTTAGTTTCTCTTTCCAATCTTGTTCAGAGACTCTACTGTCCCTGGATTGCTGCATATTCCCACCAGCCTCCATTCAGAGTTGGGACTTTAAGAATGCACTTCCATGCTTGGCTTAAAAGATTTTTTGGTTTTTTTTGGGGGGGGGGATGTTTGGTTTTTTTTTTTTTTTAAGATGGGGTCTTAGTATGTAGGACAGGTACTTCAAGTACTCCTGCCTCAATAATCCCTAGTGCTCAGATTATAGGTATGTAGTATATCTGGCTAAAAGCAGACTTTTGGGGTTGGAGAAATGGCTCACTTGTTAAGAGCCTAACTGTTCTTCCAGAAGTCCTGAGTTCAATTCCCAGCAACCACATGGTGACTCATAAACATCTATCTGTAATTAGATCTAATGCCCTCTTCTGTGTCTAAAGGCAGCAACAGTATACTCATGTATAAAATAAATACATCTAAAAACAAAACTAAAAAAACAGACTTTTAATCCTGTTTACCTTTATCAAGTCTGAAGCATTCATAGTAGCTTTCCTAGAAGTAGCTTTTTTCTTAATAGCTGTGTTTTTTTTTTTTTTGTTTTGTTTGTTTTGTTTTTTTTTTGTTTTTTTGGTTTTTTTGGTTTTTTGGATTTGGTTTTTTTCAAGACAGGGTTTCTCTGTATAGTCCTGGCTGTCCTGGAACTCACTCAGTAGACCAGGCTGGCCTCAAAATCAGAAATCTGCCTGCCTCTGCCTCCCAGAGTACTGGGATTACAGGCATGCGCTACCACTGCCCGGCTTGTATTCTATTTAATATTTGGTTAAATCATTTATATTAATTACAACAGTATAAGTAGGTTGAGATTAAACACAGTAGGAGTCTTTGGTTTTGGCAGTGCTAGAGATCAAGTTCAGGGCCTCCCATCTGCTATAAAATGTGTTTTATTAGTGGGCTCTAACCCTAGACAGAAAAAAATCAATTCTTAGTGGGGAAGATGAAAGCACGTCCACATTAGCAATTGCTTTAGTCTCATGTTAGCTGTGAGACTTGATCATTCGGCCTTGGCCTAGTGTGTTTTAGGAAAGTGTGAGAGGCTAAGTTAGCTGTGAGGAGCTCAGTTCAGACAACTGTGTTTAAGTTTGAATTCTGATGTGTTGACTAGAAAGATAAATGATCACAGTTTGATTCCTAAGCAAGTTTCATAAGAGGCTCAAGAGATAGTGATTTTTTTTCATCTTCAGAGTCACCATTTATCCATATCATGTGGCTGAAGAGTTTGCGTATCAGTTTATAGCACTTATTGCTCTTGAAGAGGTCCTGGGTTTAATTCCCAGCCTCACTTGGTGGCTTATAACCATCCATAACTTCATCTATATAACTATATATCTGTGGAGGGTATCCAACATCTGACCTCTGGGGCACCAGGTGTACATATGATATCATATACATTCATGCAAATCTTCATACATATAAAATAAATCTAAAACAACAACAACAACAAAAATACATATTTTTTTTCCTCAGACTAGAGTGGAGCGCTTTTGCTAATCAAGACACCCCCCAATCAATACTCCCACCCCAGAAGGGTTTGTCTGTGTAGCCCTGGCTGTCCTAGAACTCTGGTCTTAAACTCAGAGACTGTCTCTGCCTCCCGAGTGCTAGGATTAAAAGCATGTTTCTCTATGCCTAACTCCATTATTTTCTTAATGTCTAATGTTTAGACTCTTAAAAGCATTGCTACATTGTCAGGGTAATTTTTGCAAACACTGGCATGTTTTAAGAAGATATAGGTGATATAAAAAGATGAACTATATTTGAAAAATATTTACCAGTTTATCATTTTCCATAGAGTTTTAAAGAGGAATGTAAATGTAGTTGGACTGTATGAGACCTCACAGTACTCACGTTGATTTCCATAGCATGGTGGACACACGTTTAAACCTTTGGCAGAAATTTATGAACAACATGTCACTAAAGTGAATGAAGAGGTAGCCAAACTTCGTCGACGTCTCATGGAACTGATCAGCTTAGTTCAAGAAGTGGTAAGATTATAAGATTTATCATCCTTTTTGATTCTATGATATATATTCTTATAGAAACGTCTTAGCTTCAAAAAATAGAGCAATTTGCATGCATAGCTCTGGCATATAGAGATCAGTTGTGAGAGAGTGGGTGTGTGTGTGTGTACACTTATGCTGTGGAACATATATGGAGGTCAGAGGACGACTTTGTGGATTCTGGGGAGTGAACTCAGGATGCCAGGATTGCACAGCAACTGCCCTAAGACACTGATCCAGAAAAGAAATTTCCCTAGCTTGAGTATTGTCAGTAGTGTATTAGAAAAGTCTGCTTCTGTTACAGAATTGACGTCTTTGCAAGGGCCCAAGGTCAACTACAGGTGTCATTCCTCAGGAGCCATCCATCTTGTGTTTTGAGATAGGGTCTCTCCCTGGTAATTGGTAGTCAACAATTAGGCTAGACTGGTGGGCCAGCAAACCCTAGAGATCCTGTTTCTGCCTCCACAGCATTGATTTTTATGTGGATGCTGGGATTAAATTTAGGCCCCATGTTTATTCAGTAAGCCTTTTGGTAGTTAGGCTGTTTCTCAGCCTCAGTGACTTTTGCAACTATTCTTTTTTTTTTTTTTTTTAATTTTTAAGATTCCCAGCTTTGGGGAGGGCTTCTCCTACCAGTGAGAAAACTATTTAAAAACATTTTTTTCTTTCAGGTTTTTTTGTTGTTGTTGTTTGTTTTATTTTGTTTTTGTTTTGAAACAGGGTTTCTCTGTATAGCCTTGGCTGTCTTGGATTCACATTGTAGACCAGACTGGCCTCAAACTCACAATGATCTACCTGCCTCTGTCTTCTGAGTGCTGGAATTAAAGGCATGTGCCATCACACTTGGCTCTATTTTTTGTCTTATGTGTATGAATGTTTTACCTTCATATATGTATGTGTACCATGCCCATGCCTGGTGCCCTTGATATTCAGAAGTAGGCTTTAGATTCCCTGGAACCAGAGTTACAGATAGTTGTGGGCACTAGAAACCAAATTTTAGTCCTTTGAAAGAGCACTGGGTGCACTTAACTGCTGAGCCAACTCTCTAGCTCCTGAATGAATTATTTTGTGTGTGTAAATTAGTCTCTACAGAATAGAAAGAGTAATTACTTAATACTATGAAGATGTAATATGTAAGGTTGGAGAGAGGGCTTAGCAGTTAAGAGTGCTTGATGCTCTTTCAAGGGGCTGCAGTTCAGTTCATAACAGCCTGTAACTCCAGTCGAGGGGATCTGACACCTTCTTCTGCTACACAGGCACTCTCATACATGAGGCATATACCCACATAGACAGAAACTCATATAAAAATTGAAAAAATATTATTTTGGTCAGTTTTAATAAGTTATTTGTTATTTATAATTTTTTTCTTTGGAAAACTGTGATGTTATAAGAAGTTCTAAATATACTTTTGGAATATATTCTATTTAAAGTTGCCAGAATAAGTTTTTTGTGTCTCATTTTCTCTTTTGACCCTTTGGGACTCAAGAACAAAATTATCATTTATGACATTCTTTCCATATTAAATAGCATTACTGAACTGCATGCATGCTACAGAGTCCTTTTGAAAAGCATGTTTGCTGAATTGATTCTGTCTTGCCTTGTCTGGCCATTATTCTCTTGGCAGTACTAGGAGGCTGTTCAGTGTTGAGAGTTCAGCTTATATATAATAATAGTATGGATAGACAAAACTGTTTTATTTTCTTTGGTACACTGATTTGAAATCTAGTGCATTTATTTTGCAATCTTGGAAAAACCATTATCTTTTTGTATGTAGTTCTGAAAACAATCTTTATAAACTAGAGAAAGGAAATGGATTCAGAAGCATCATCTGTTGGGCATAGAGGCATATACCTGTAATCCCAGCATTGGAGAGGTGGAGGCAAAAGAATCAGTTGAGGGCTTTCAGCAACATGGCAAGTTCTAGGCTAGCCTGGAATATATGAGATTCTGGAAAAACCCAAACAAAACAAATTCTTTTTGTTTTAGGGTATTTTTGGATGTATATTGGCCATTTTGGTTTAAATGTGTTCATAAGTGTACATGAGCAGTCATGTACCATGACACTCCTGTGTGATCAGAGGACAGCTCACTAGTATTAGCTCTCTCCAGTGTATTGTTCATGGGGATTAAACTCGTGTTGTCAGGCTTGGTGAGAAGTACCCTTTCCTATCAAATTATCTTTTAGGTCCTTTTGTCTTTATGAAGCAGTTTCTTATCTAATATGTGATTGCTACTTCTTCTCTCTTAACAAAATTAGGTTACATTGGGGTCTCATGTAGCCCATGACAGTCTCAGACTCTGAAGTTGAATTTGGCTTTGAGCTCATAATCTTTTCTGCCTCAGCCTCTTATGTACTGAGATAACAGGTGTGTGCCAGGACAACTAGTTGGGTTTGTAATTATAGATCTTTTTGTTGCTGTGTCTGTTAAATTATAAGAAACTTAATTATATTGTTTGAGACCTTTATTGTATTGTATGTTTTTGCATGTGTAGATGTGTGAGAACATACATGTAGTTGTCCGAGGACAACTTGCAGGAGTTGGTCCTCGCGGACTGTGTGGGTCTTGAGCTTGCACTTGGTCATCAGGCTTTGTGCAGGCGCCTTTTCCTAGCTGGCCATCTTGCTTTGGGAGTCAGGACAACTTGAAGGAATTGGTTCTTTTTCTGTTCCGTAGATTCCAGGGATTGGGGTCAGGTTGTTAGGGTTTTTTGGCAAACATCTTTCACCTTACTGACCCAAATTTACAGAATTTTTAAAAAGCAATGTTACCTATATAGTACAAACTATTAAAAATATGGGTTATGAATTTTAAAGTGGCAATTAACTGAATTTAAGAGTAATCACAGCGCATTATCATGTTCTTGCTTCTGTTTTAAAGGGCTTCAGTTAAGATTCATCCTCCATGTTTATCTTCTAGGAAAGAAATGTAGAAGCTGTAAGAAATGCAAAGGACGAGCGTGTTCGGGAAATCAGGAATGCGGTGGAGATGATGATTGCACGATTAGACACACAGCTGAAGAACAAGCTCATAACTCTCATGGGTGAGTGCGTTTGTATTGTGTTGGAGACCATGTACTCTGACCTTTCTTAGAGTTCAGTCTTTAAGGAGTAAATTAATGAATTGATAGTAGGTAGGAGTTTTAAGATTATAGGCAACTCTATGTTGTATAATCTGACTATAAGTCTGACTTCTGTTGGAATATGATCAAAAAGAAAATTTTTTTCACAGCTATTGCATGAAAATCTTAAATGATTTGTGAATTTTGTTGTTAGTTATTTTTCTCTTTACAACTAAGAAAAGTTCCCACTACTAATGGCTTTATACCCAGCACTCAGGAGGCAGAGGCAGGTGGATTTCTGTGAGTTTGAGGCCAGCCTGGTCCAAACCAAACCAAACCAACCAACCAACCAGCCAACCAGAAGACTTCTGTTGGTGTCAGACAATCAGCCAGTAAAGGGTCTACTCCTGAGCCAGTAGGAGCTCTCAGGTCAGTTTGCAGGCCACGGTGATGGAGGAAGAGAACCGTCACAATTGCCCTTTAACTGCCTGCACAAGCTATGGCAGGAATCCCCACCTCCACAATAAGAGAAATCTAAAATTTATCCCTTGGTGCTTCTCTTTTTCTTTTTTCTTTTGTTGAAACAGGGTCTCAGTGTGTAGGTTTGACTGTTCTATAATTCACTGTATAGATGAGGCTGGCTGCAAACTCAGAGACCTACTTGCCTTTGTCTCCTGATTGCTAGAATTAAAAGCACCATCATGCTTGGCTGGTTAGAGAAAAAGTAAAGTACATAAACCAATTAAAGTATTTTTCACTGTTAATATGATTTTGAAGAATAACCAAATGCATTTTTAAAAAAGATTTATTTATGTATATGAGTACACTGTAGCTGTCTTCAGACCCACCAGAAGAGGGCGTCATATCCCATTACAGATGGTTGTGAGCCACCATGTGGTTGCCGGGAATTGAACTCAGGGCCTCTGGAAGAGCAGCCAGTGCTCTTAACCCGCTGAGCTATCATCTTTCCAGCCCCCTCCCCTGGAATGAAATTGTTATTGTGTCAGCCACTTAAAGTACATTCTCATTATAATGTTTATTTGTTTTGGGATGTTACAGATTCAACCTAAGACTGTTACCATATATTTCTTATTTATTCATTCGTTTATTCATTCATTCATTCATTTTAGATAGTGGTTCACATAGCTCAGGCTGACCTCAATTGGCAAAGTAGCCAAGTATGAATTTGAATTCTTTTTTGTTGTTGTTGTTGTTTTTTGAAATAGTTTCTTAATGTGGCCCTTGATGTTCTATAATTTGACTCATTGACCATACTGGCTTTAGATAAGAGTTCACCTGCCTGCCTCTGACTCCTGAGTTCTGGGATCAGAGGCATGCACCAACAGCTGATGACCTTGAATTCTTTTGTCTTCACCTTCTGTGTACAGGGAATACAAGTGTTATAATATCAGATGGTTTATGCCCATCTGAGCATTAACCCAGAGCTTTGTGCATGACAGGCAAGCATTCTACCATTCTCCAGCCCTAGCCTGTACATTTTTTTTTAGATAAAGTGTATAGTCCTAAATTGAATTTCGCCTAAAAATAGGGTTACCTCCAATGTTCTATTTTCTAAGCTACTTTTAGAAAGTATATTCAGCTGTTAAAGCTCGAGGAACGTCATTGTGGTAACTGTAATGTAGTTCTGTTCAGTTGCAGTGGTTCTCTTTTTACAGAGTGTGTTCATAGGAAGTTATCTCATCCTTTAACCAGTAGTGAGCCTGAAGGTTGTTTTGCTCCTTTTTAACAGGTCAGAAAACGTCTCTTACTCAAGAAACAGAGCTGTTGGAATCTTTACTTCAGGAGGTAGAACATCAGGTGATAAAATACATTTGTTTATGTGCTGCTGAGTAAGCATTAAATACTAAATAAACAGTATCCAATAGCTGTTTCTGGGCAAGATGGTGCACAGCTGTAAATTGTGTGAGGCTGAGACAAAAGTGCCCTGAGTTTGAGGCCAGCCTGTGTTACATAGGCTGTTGAGGCTGTCCTAGGACACATAGCACCTATACTGCATCTAAAAAGCTAATGTGTTTATCCTTTTTTCATTCATTTCCCTCCTCCTTTCCTTTCTTCCTGTTTATTGAGGTAGCATCTCATACTTTGGCTTAGGATGGTCTTAAACTTGCAATACTCCTGCCTTTGTTTGCAGAGGGCTTCGATCTCAAGGTGTGGAGGTTGGAATGAGATGATTTTTAGTCTTTGTTGTTGTTGTTGGTGGTGGTTTTTCTTTTTTTTTTTTTAATCGAGACAGGGTTTCTCTGTGTAGCCCTGGCTGTCCTGGAACTTACTCTGTAGACCAGGCTGGCCTCAAAATTAGAAATCCCCCTGCCTCTGCCTCCCAAGTACAGGGATTCATATTTTTAGGCATTTGAATTAGACCACAGTTGGGGAGGCTTGGGAAGTGTGGCCTTGATGGAGTACATATATGACTTGTGGCGGGCTTTGAGGTTTGAAAACTTCCTGCTATCTACCCCTCCTCCTCACTCCGGTGGGTAGAGATCTCAACCCTCACCCCTCAGCTGTAGTTGCCACAGCTTCCCTGTCATGTTGGTGAATGACTCTTTCCCCCTCTGATAACTGTAAACTCAGAGGAAAGCTCCCTTTTATAGGTTTCCTTGGCCATGGCACTTTATTACAGCATTCAGAAATTATCTAATACACACAGGTAAGACACTGTACTATATCTTTTTAAAATGTTTTCCTCCACCTTTCTGCTTCGGTGTTGGGAGAAGGGGGGATAGAAACTATAGCATCAAGGGATCTGTGTGCTATAGTGGAGACTTTTACAGAGTTGGTATTGGCTAATTCTTAGATTTCTAGGAGCTGAAGATATCTCCCCTTCCCGTGCATTTTTTCTCTGCCTTTGTGCTTGTTCTTTCTCTCTTCTCCCTCTTCTCTGGTCTCCCTCACCATGTCTGCTTCTCTGGCCCTGTTCCTTGGGTCCCATGAACCTGCTTGCCTGATAGCTGCTGCCCAATATGTAGCTACCTTCTAAGGGTATTCACACACACTCACTCTCTCTCTCTCTCTCTCTCTCTCTCTCTAAGACAGGGTTTCTCTGTGTAACAGCCCTGGCTCTCCTGGAACTCACTCTCTCTCTCTCTCTCTCTCTCTCTCTCTCTCTCTCTCTCTCTCTCTCTCTCTCTAAGACAGGGTTTCTCTGTGTAACAGCCCTGGCTCTCCTGGAACTTGCTTTGGAGACCTGGCTGTGAGGCCTCATACTCACAGAGATCCACCTGCCTCTGCCTCACAAGTGCTAGGATTAAAGGAATGCACCACCACTGTCCAGCAAAATTGTTCTCCTTTTTGGAGATTTTCTTCTTGTGTTGAATCTTTATTTTCTGGTTTCCATTATTGCTAAGACCCTTGGGTTATTCATATGCTGTTATTTTCCACTTTAATAGCTTGCCAGGATAGCTAATCAGAGTTAACTTTCATTGCATGTCTGACAATACTTTTATTTTATCTTCACTCAATTGGCAGTTGACTTGTAAGGTAGTACATGCATATTTATTTAGTACTCATATTTTCTTCCCAGGAAGCTCCTTCTTGTCTGTCTGAGACAGAATCTTGACACATATTTAGCATAAACTGTCCTGGGACTTGCTATATAGCCCAGAGTAGTTTCCCTTTCCCAATCCCCTTGACTTAGCCTCCCAGTTGCTAGTACCACACCCAGTACAGTTCAGAGTTTCATCCCTGGATTCATAGGGCCATTTTATAATACTTATTGTATGCTGAGTATGTCTGAGGATTTATGGTATTCTTTTTTTTTTTTTAAACAACTGATGTTAGCCATAACACCTGTGTGGAAAGTATGTGATTGACACGTTTGACAAATGTGTAGTGATTGGCATGTTTGACAAATGTGTATAGTTTTGAAACCATCACTGTTGTCACATTGGTGAACATGGACATTTATCTTTGTACATCTTTGTATTTTGTTCTCCTACTCTTCTTCGTGTAGCCCCCAGTTTGGTTTCTGTCAAATTGATATTTTCTATAGTTATATAAAAATGTACTCTCATACACTCACTTTATATTTAACTTCTTTCAGCAAAATTACTTTGGGTTTCATTCGTGGTACTGAATACTTCAACAATTTTTTCCTTTTCATCGCAGAGTGATCACTTTATATAAACATAACATTTGCTTTTCCATTCAACTGATTATATTCATTTGGGCTGATTGTAAACAACAAAGGTTTGTTTGGGGCTGTTACAGCTAGAGCTAATAGTAACATTCTTGTCTAAATCTTTACATGGATATATATTTCTCTTCCTGTTAGGTCCACTTAATACAGATAACTGAGTTAAGTGATGGATGTCTGAAAAAAGAATTTTTAAAATAAAATAAAAATAATTAAAATTTTTTTGTTTTGTTCCTAATTCTATGTATATCTTTGTCTGTGGGTGGGTTCATGCACAGGTCTAAATGGTCAGGTATCTTGAGCGTGTTTGTGATTGTGCGTGTTGGGAACTGACCTCCTTTGCAAGAATACTACATGCTGATGACTGCTGAGCTATCAGTCCTGTTAGAGCTCTTATTTTTAAGTAATTGCTGATAGTCTTCTGAACAAGTGGCCATTTTACATTGTTACCAGCATGGTCTGAGTTTCTCTGCCTACTGGTAGCACATGGCACAAATCTTAAAATAACCATTTTCATGAGAGTATTTTTATGACTGTAGTATTTTGTTTGCCTCTGTTTAATATTGTTGAAAATCCTTTCTTCCATTTACTTGCCATCCATATGTGTTGAAGTTCTCTTCAAATCTTTTCCCTCTATTTTTATTGAATTTTCTTTGGTTTTCTTAGTTTTTATAGTTCTTTGTTGTTTGTCCCAGGTAGTATTTGTTATTTGGGAAGACGAATCTCAGTTGAGAAAATAGTTCCATCAGATTGTCTGTAGGAAGTCTATAGGGTATTTTTTTTTAATGCGTGATTGATGTGAGAGGGCCTAGCTTAGTAGAGACTTGCCACTGCTAGGCAGGTGGTCCTGGGTAGTATAAGAAAGCAGGTTCACCAAGTTGTGAGCAAGCCACCAAGCAGCGCTCCCCATGGCCTCTGCATCAGTTTCTGCTTCTAGGTTCCTGCCTTGAATTCCTAGCCTGACTCCTTCAGGAACAGACTGTGACCTGAGAGTTGTAAGCTGAAATAAACCTTTACCTCTCCTTAGGTTGCTTTTGCTCATGTGTTTTCTAACAGCAGTAGAGTCTTATTTAAAGTTTTATTTATTTATTATATGTAAGTATACTGTACCTGTCTTCAGACAGTCCAGAATCTAATCTTGTTGTGAGCCACTATGTGGTTGCTGGGATTTGAACTCAGAAGGGCAGTCAGTGCTCTTAACTGCTGAGTCATCTCTCCAGCCCCTAGACATCGTCATTTTAAATGAGTGTCTAAGGCCTGAACTTGCCTTGAAATCAGTGGCTTCCTGCTTCAGCTTCCTGCAGAATCTATCTATATATATTTTTTTAAAGTACATGTTAAATCCTTATGTGGCAAATGCTTTGTAAAGATTTTCTTGTATTTTTCTGTTGTTTTTGTTTTTTGTAGTTTTTTTTTTTTTTTTTAAGATTTATTTATTTATTATATGTAAGTACACTGTAGCTGTCCCCAGACACTCCAGAAGAGGGCATCAGATCTCACTACAGATGACTGTGAGCCACCATGTGGTTGCTGGGATTTGAACTCAGGACTTCTGGAAGAGCAGTCAGTGCTCCCAACCGCTGAGCCGTCTCTCCAGCCCCCTCGTTTTTTGTTTTTATTTTTTCTAGACGGGTCTCTGTGTAAAGCTCTAGCTGTCCTGGAACTGGCTCTGTAGACCATACTGGCCTTGAACTCATGGGGATTTGCCCGCCTCTGCCTCTCAAATAACTGGATTAAAGGTGTGCACTACCACTACCTGACTGTTTGTTTTGTTTTGTTTTTTATTTAAGTAGAGAATTATTAAATTTTGTCAAAGTCTGACTTGTCAGTTTGTTCATTTTGTGTCATATTTAAAATATTCTCTTATGTTTCTTCATAAATATTCTTTTAGAATTTCCATTTAGTTTGGTCTATGAGATACACACACACACACACACACACAAATTTTAAAAATGATTTTTATTTTATGTGTATTTATATTTTGCCTGAATGTGATGTATGTCTGTACTATGAACATGCAATGTCAACAGGAACCAGATGAGGGAGTCAGATCTCCTAGAACTGTAGTTACAGACAGCTATTAGTCACCATTTGTTGGGAAAATTGAAGCCAGGTCCTCTGGCAGAGCAGCTGATGTTCTTAATGTCTGTGCCATTTCTGCAGCTCCTATGATGAATGCACGTGAGGCCGGAGTAGAACTTCAGATGTCATATTCAGGAGTACTATCCTTCCTTTGAATCCCTGTTTCCTCCGCCTGGAGCTTAGCTGCTAGACTAGACTTGTTGGCCAGTGAGTTCAGAGTCCTCCTATCTCAGCCTCCTCATTGCTAGGCTCACTAGTTCACCATGCCTGGGAAAGGCCACTGTCAGTAAGGTTGGAAAAAGGAAAAGGCCAGACTTTTGTTTGGCTTCTCGTGTAGGAACGAATTAGGGCAAGTAGTTAGGTTTGATGTTTTAGTTGGATGATTTAAATTATTTTAGTGGGTTCTAAAAGCTCAGTGAGGAGCTTGTAAGGTGGCTGAGCTGGTATAAACACTTGTTATGATTGCTTGGTACGCTCCGTGTGTTTGATCCTTTGAACCTATGTAAAAAAGTAGGAAGAGAGAGAAGAACCCCTACAAAGTTATCCTGTGACTTCCAGATACATGCTGTGGCACAGCATGTTCCCACACTGACAGAAACATGCATGCACATAGTAGTAATAAAGTTAAGAACATTTAAACTATAGAATTGTCCCAAGTGGTCTGTGCCTTAGCAACTGGTATGGTTAAGGCAGGGGAATATTTTCTCCTATATAGTATGTATATCAAAGATATGCTTCCATTTGAACATTTCTGCTTGTTGGCAAGAAAGTGGAAGAATATTCCCCAGCCAGGAGTATTTTAAGATGTTAGAAACACCACAATATGAAGTTGGGACATAGCGGCCCACTTTAATCCCAGCACTTGGGAAGGTAGAGGAGTGCGGATCTCAGTGAGTTTAAGGCCAGTTTGATTTACACAAAGAATTCAAGGCCAGCCAAGGCTGCATGGTGAGACCCTGTCTTTAAAAAAAGAAAGAAAAGAAAAGAAAAAAGGAGCTGGGCACAGTGGTGAACTTTGTAAATCCTAGGGTTGTGCAGAGAAACCAGTAGGCTCCCTGGGGCAAGCTGGCCGGCCTTGCACACCAACAAGTCCCAGGCCAGTGAGAGGTGGGAGTAGGGGGACACAGAAACAGTATCTATTATCTGAGTAATGACACTGAAGGTTGTCTTTTGGTTTCCATATGTACACAGAGAATTAAAAAACAAGCAGAGGACAGTGAACAGATAAAGTGGGTGCCTAGGTAACCAGCAATGTAAACTTTCACTAATTTTTTTTTTAATAGTGAGACAGAAAAACCATAAAAATGGTGTGATATACCCATTAAGTTTATAAACAATTATAGACGGTTATAAATATTGGAAAAATGTACTAAAGAGAGCTTTGTTTTGGCATATCTCATGAATCAGTTTTTAGAGCAGTTTGTTAATATCAGGCTTGTCAGTATGCTTTAATTAGCAATTTCAGTTCTAGAAAAACAGAATGATGTCTACAAGGAGCCACGTATGAGGATCTCTTATCATGACTATAATTATTTTTAATGGTGAAATGAATAAATTGTGCTTTTTCCTCCAAGGTGTTCCTCTGAAACTACTGAAATGAAAGGCAGTCTGCACTCAGCTTGAGACTGTGGTGCACACCTATGTAGCACTGAATGTTTGGAAGGCCCTGTGGCCAGAGGATTTGTGAGCTTAGGCAATATAGTGAGATTTATGTGGGCTTTGGTTGGTTGGTTGGTTGGTTGGTTGGTTGGTTAGTGGTTTGGGTTTTTTTTTTTGGCTTTTTTGTTGTTGTTTTTTTGCCTTTTCATCATGTACCAGAATGTTTATTATATAATAGCCCTATCATTTGGTATCATCATTGGTAAAACCAAGGCTGCATGTCTTGATGGCTCTATTCTTATGTGCTATAAGCAATAATTACTCAAAAGATGTAAACCCAATTGAAATGGATTATGTTAACTTTCCATTACTATGACAACCTACTTGAGAAAGGCTTATTTTTACACTGTTTCAGAGAGTTTGGTCCATGGTGTTGCAGGTTATTTGATCACTTTATGAACCCTGAAGTTATGAACTGGGAAAGCCTATTTCTTTTTCTGGCTCATCCCTAGCAAATAACTTTTAACTCAAGAGTTTTTTTATTTATTGTAAAGAAGTAGTTGTGGTGTGGCTCAGCCTCAGCACTCACCTTTAACCCAAGATCTTTCTGTCAACAAGAGCTAAATAATGTCAACCCTAGGTCAAGAGGCTGAACAAGCAGTCTGTTGGCAGGGAGTGAACATAAGAAAACCCAGGGAAGAGGAAGGAGCTTCTTTGAGTTGAAGGGTATTTAAGACAATGTGGAGAAGGAGCAGGAACTTTTCCCTTTGGGGACATTAGTGGAGTAGGAAGATCATCTAGGTGCTTTCTCTGTCTCTCTGAGCTAGCAGGCTCTCACCACAGTGTCTAGCTCTTGAGTCTTCATTTGGTAAAGTGAATGTTTGGGATTTTATTTTAAAAACACATGGTACAGTGGCCTTGCTGCTTTGGGGGGCTATGGTAAGGCAGTATGTATATCATGGTGCAAAAAACGTATTTAACTTGTAGCATTTGGGAATGAAGAAAGTGGCCAGGATCCCAACATACCTTTCAAGACATGATCTGACTTTAGTTCATTGGTATTTGCCTCTTAAGTGTTCTGCTACTTCCAGTAGCTCTGGCCCTTCACATGGTTTGAATTCATCCATAAAAGAACTTTATAGTTGTATTTGTTTGTTGGAGATTCCTTGAAAGAATTCCACTGAATGGGATCCTTGAACAACGAATTAATCTTGTCATAGTTCTAGATGCTGGACGTTCAAGGCCAAAGTGCTAGCCGGTTCCATTTTTCCTTGAGGTCTCTTCCTTTGCCTATGAATAGAATTACTTTTTCACTTGTCCTCACAGGGACGTTTGTATGCTGAGATCCCTGGTTGCTTCATTTTTGCTTAATTAACTCACTTTCAAATAACAGTTAAGTACTTGTGTCATTTCTATTTGTAGATGATGAAAGATACAACTCAGTCCACAATAATATGTAGTTTTGCCAAGCTGCCGCATGATCTTTATAACCAGTGGCAGACCCTATTCCAACATTGTAAAGTGTTAGAACCTCAGACTGGTTTTCTTGAATTAAAAATTCAGTCTCTTAACTGTTGTGCATATTTTACTACATTAAATTTCTCATTTCTTTTAATAAAGTATTTATTTTATATGTCTGTCTGACTCTGCTTGTGTGTATGTGTACTACATGTATACAGAAGCCTGGTACTTGAGAGACCAGAAAAGGAGTTAGAATCTCTTGGTACTGAATCTGTAAGCTGCTGTGAGTCACCACGTGGGTGCTGAGAACCAAACCCAGGTCTCTGCAAGATAAGCAAGTGCTCTTAACTGCTGAGCCATCCTTCCAGCCCCAGATTCTTTGTCTCATTCTTTATCTCAAGAATTGATAAGATTGTTCAAGTGCTAGTAGAGAGACAGCTCAGAGGTTAAGAGTACTGGCTGTTTTTTCAGCGGACCTGGGTTCAATTTTTAGCATCTACTTGGCAGCTCACAACTGTCTATAACTCCTATTCCAGGGGTTCTGACAACTTCCTACAGACATATGCAATCAAAACACCAATGAACAATGGACATTAAAAAAAGATTGTGTGAAGTACATGTGATATCAGCATTTCTATTAATTATAAATAAGTAGAGACTATGGCGGTTGGAGGAGCAGCAGTGATCACACGACTGCTGCTAGAAAAAACTGGATTCTCGTTTCAGGTCATCATCAGAAAAGCTAAGTTTGCTATACAGTCAGGATCAGGAGATCTGACCCTGGTTGCAGAACCATTCCTGGTTGCAGGATACAGGATTGTATTCCCACTTCATCTTTCTAGACCATCCTAGGAGATTACTGGGAATCTTTGGAAGGGAAAGAAGGAGCATTGTTGATTGGAATAAAAACAGGGTTGAATGGATTCCAGAAAGCAGGCTTCTCAAACTGGTAGACAACAATCTGCTGAAGAAGACATCTTTAAGATACCAACTCAAAGCAATATGCCCAGAAGTAAGATGAGAGGAGCTGCCTTAGGAAAGAAGTTGGCTGGTTTGCAGCCAAAGAAACTCGATTCCAGCCCTGCCAGGAAGATGGGGAGGTCGCGCTGCTGAGAAACCCCCTTCTGGTTCTGTGTGGAAGACAAGGAAGAACAAGCAGAAGACTCCTGGCAATGGAGACTGTGGCAGTACCAGTGAAGTCCCCCAGCCCCTCAGAAGAAAGGGGCACAGGCTGACCCCACTGTGGAGCGTGAGGAGGCATTCAAGAGTAGGATGGAGGTTGTACTGGCTGGTTTTGTGTGTCAACTTGACACAGGCTGGAGTTATCACAGAGAAAGGAGTTTCAGTTGGGGAAGGCCTCCATGAGATCCAACTGTGGGGCATTTTCTCAATTAGTGATCAAGGGGGAGGGCCCCATGTGGGTGGTACCATCCCTGGGCTGGTATTCTTGGGTTCTATACGAGAGCAGGCTGAGCAGGCCAGGGAAAGCAAGTCAGTAAGGAACATCCCTCCATGGGATGTAAGAACTGTAAGCTGAATAAACCCTTTCCTTCCCAACTTGCTTCTTGGTCATGATGCTTGTGCAGGAATAGAAACCCTAAGATGAATTGGTACCAGCGCAGTGGGGTGTTCCTGTGACAACCTGACCATATTTTGGGGAGGAGTGTGGAAGGACTTTCGAACTTTGGGCTAGATGATCCATTCTGTGTTAAGAGCTCTGTGGAATGTTCTGTAGGAGCTTGGAAGATAATGTTGAGTGCAGAAGATGGAGGCCTGGCTTATGAAATTTCAGAGGGAAGATTAAAGACTCTTACAGTGGCCATGTTTTGATTGTGAAGATTCTGTGGTTTTGGTTAGCTGGGGCTGAAGAATCAGCTGTGACTAACAATATAACAAAACCACTAAAGCAACCCTTTGTGTTACTGGTACTATTGATGCTGGTTAGCTGGAGCTAAGAAATTAGCAGTGATTTTAAGAAGAGACCAACATCATTGAGGTGACATCTTCTGGGAAGTGTTTTCTGAGAGCACAGAGAGTGTGTTCCAGAGATAGCCACAGTTGTATTTTGTGCTGTGGCTGGACTTGGTACTGCGTAAGAGTCACCCAGGTGGTCATGAAGAGCAGCTGAGGCTCTTGGCACAGTGAGAGGCCATGGAAGGCCATTGGTGAAGGTGCAGCCTCAGTTACAAAGGATGGCTCAGGACTTGAAGGGGTCATGCATAGGAGCAGAGGCTTGTCACCATGAAGAGAGCCTACGAGAGGCTATTGGTGAAGCCTAATTAGTGTGGAAGATAGCAGTGTTTTAGAGATGCTGGTACCATGCGATGACCACCAAGAACAGTAGCAGCAGTGGGATACAGGCAGCTGGAGCCTCGAAGACAAGCTGTGTGCTACAAAGGGCAGAGCTGGAGAAGTGACCCCAGCCCTTGGTGGAGCCTGGAAGATTGTGAGTTGGATCCCAGACATTGAACCATTGGAGTTTGAGTTTTGCTTTTGGTTGTGACTGTGCCTTGATATGTTTCCCTCTTGCAGGAAGAAATTATTTTAGTTGAGCCCACAGTTGAGAGACTTTGAATTATTTAAAAGACTTTGAATTTTAAAGATATTGGACATTTTGAAGTGATTGAACTTTAAATGTGTAAAGACCGTGGGACTTTTAAAGTAATTTAGATCTTAGGGATGAATAAGAAAGTAGGGGTTGAGGCTTAATAGTGATGTGTTTGTGTGTCACGTTGACAAGGGGTCAATTGAACTGGCTGGTTTTGTGTGTCAACTTGACACAGGCTGGAGTTATCACAGAGAAAGGAGTTTCAGTTGGGCAAGTGCCTCCATGAGATCCAACTGGGAGACATTTTCTCAATTAGTGATCAAGGGGGAAGGGCCCTTGTGGGTAGTACCATCCCTGGGCTGGTATTGGGTTCTATAAGAGAGCAGGCTGAGCAAGCCAGTAAGGAACATCCCTCCATGGCTTCTGCATCAGCTCCTGCTTCCTGACCTGCTTGAGTTCCAATCCTGACTTCCTTTTGTGATGAACAGCAATGCAGAAGTGTAAGCTGAATAAATCCTTTCCTCCCCAACTTGCTTCTTGGTCATGATGTTTGTGCAGGAATAGAAACCCTGACTAAGAGGTAAAGGAGAAGATCCCTGAAGAATTAAAACCATGGCTAGTGGAGGCCTGGGGCTTGGTTACTAGACAGAAACAGTTCCAGCCCCCTGCTAAAACGAATGTAGATGCTATTCTTGAGGAACATGCCAGTTGCCAGAAATCACAGGGAAATGTTGATAATAAGGAGTATGCAGTTAATGAAGCTGTGGGAAGGATAAAAGAGTATTTCAATGTGATGATGGGCACTCAGCTGCTCCACAAGTGTGAAAGGCCTCAGTATGCTGAGATTCTGCTGGCTCACCCTGATGCGCCAATGTGCAGATCTATGGGCGCCACACCTACTGAGACTGTAAGAATTGGGGCAATGTTGGCCTATATACCCCTTGATGAGAAAAACCTGGCACTATTGCTGGGCTATCTGTGTGATTTCCTTAAGTATCTGGCAAAGAATTCTGCCTCTCTGTTTACTGCCAGTGATTACAAAGTGGCTTCTGCTGACTATCATTGCAAAGCCCTGTGAAGGTCTACTGACCACTCACTATTGTCTGGTATCTGTAAACACTTCTGTTTAGTCCTTTCATGGTATAATTGATGTTCTTTAAAACTGTCAGTGTAAAACAGGGCTTATGTTTCAGTTTGTTTTCCTGTTCTGTTGTAGACAGAAAATAAAAGGAGTGCCCAGTTTCTTTCCTCATTTCAAAGTTGCTGTCGGCATATGTAGTAATTAGACAAAGAAGACATTCAGTAGACCATTTTATTGCCTAGTTGACGACATTGCTTGAATGCTGGTGGTTCTATCCCTTTGACACACAGTTTTCTGATATGTGTTAATGCTTACGTGATGAGATGCCCTGGTTCCTAGTGCCAAAGGTTCAACTTAATGCACATACCTAGAAACCCATGCATTTGTGCTTTTCTTTTTTCTTTTTTTTTTAATGTTGTTTGATGTCTGTAAACAGCCCATCCTCTGCAAGTCCATCTTTTTTGTTCTTTAGGCATTCATTCTGTCTTTGCTCAAATTGTTGAAGGATGGTTATTTGTTTCCTGGATTTTGTATTTGAGTCTAATGCACGTTCTAACATGATAGAGGCAATGCATTATTGTGTAGCAACAATTTAGGAATTGTATTTCAGATCTTAAAATTTGTTTCTAAATTGCAAAGCAAAAATAAAATTAGAAATGCGTGTTAAAGGTGTATCTGCTCATTAGTATATAAAGTAGTTTAAATGTATCAGTGTGAAAATATATTTGTACAAATATATAATCACATATAATCACAACGAGTCCATTTTTGTTATGTATATATGATTTCAAGGTTGAATGTTATATTGCATAACTACTTAGAGGGCTCATCGCTTGGGAAGGATAATTCTCCCTCTCACCAGTCAGAACTAGTTGCCTGGTCTGAAACTGGCTATGTAGACCAGGCTAGTCTTAAATTCACAGAGATCTATCTGCTTGTTTCTACTTTCCAAGCAATAATTTCAAAGGCATGCACCACATACCTGGCCCCAAGTTTTCTTAATTAAGACTTTCTATTTATTTTGAGATAAGTTTTCACTATGTAGCCCTGGCTGACCTGGAACTTGATATGTATACCAGATTTCTGGAACTGGCTGTGTAGACCAGTGTGGCATAAACCTCACATCCTTCTGCCTCTGCCTCCCGAGTTCTGGGATTAAATGTGTAGACTACCACACCTCTCCTTTTTTATAAAAAAATTTGTGCCTTTGAACATTTTTTTTGTTGGTTGAGATACTGTTTTCCTCACACAGTTGCGATCTTGCAGTAAGAGTGAGCTGATATCCAAGAGCTCAGAGATCCTGATGATGTTCCAGCAAGTTCACCGCAAGCCCATGGCATCCTTTGTTACCACACCTGTCCCACCAGACTTTACCAGGTATCAGATTCAAATCTGCACGTCCATTTTTAAGTTTGCTTATCAGGGTAGATACTTGAATCTATTTTTCTTTTTTTAATTAAGCAGATCAAATATAGATTTATTAAGGAAATGTGAGAAAAATCTGGAGAATGGAAGGGACTCTAATAGACACTGAATAAGCTATTTTAACTCATTTTGTTTTAAGAAATAATCTCATGTAGCCAAGGCTAGCCTTAAATAAACTCATGTATGGTGGGTTTGAGCTCCCTCCTGCTTTCACCTCTCAAGTGTTGTGATCATAGATGTGTGCCAACATTCCTAGCTAATCATCTCTTTTTAAGGTGCTAGTAATATTTACAGTAATGTAAGCTGTTTTGCATGTAAATTTGGTCTCAAAAACTGGTAGGCTTTGGAAATAGCTCAGTGGGTTATTACAGGCACTTGCACTATGTGGATTGGGTTTGATTTTTCAGAACCTAGTTGGTGGAAAGAGCGAACACAACACTAAGAATGTGATAGGCTCATGTTTTGGTTGTAAAGGGAAAATGATAGGAAATTAGAAATATTTTTCTTTACTTAGCATTCCATTTTCTATAGAAAACAGCTATTCTTACTAAGTCCATCAATCAAACTACTTTTTTTAAAAAAAAGATTTATTTTATGTATATGAGTATACTGTTGCTGTCTTCAGATACACCAGAAGAGGGCATAGGACATCGGATCCTATTACAGATGGTTGTGAGCCACCATGTGGTTGCTGGGACTTGAGCAGTTGATGCTCTTAACCGCTGAGCCATCTCTCCAGCCCCAAAGAACTATTCTTTCTTGTGTGAGAAGTGGTTCCTGAATGCCTCTGGTGGTGCCTCTGGGGGCCGAGGGTAGGTAGCTTGGGAAGTCTGTTCTCTCTCTTCACCATTTCTGTGTAAGGAATTGAATTCCAAGATGGTTAGGTTTGGCAATAAGTACCTTTACTTGTCGAGCTCCCTTAAAGGCCCTATTCACTTTTTGTTTACCATTTAAATGTGTATCTTTTTAATCAAAACTTAAAGGTAGTTATAATACTCAAATGGTTTGAAGTTGATGTCATGTCTCCAATTTTTAACAAAGTGGGTGGAAGCAATTAATAGAAAAAGTTTGCAACCTTGATTCCCCCTTTCAATTTTTCAGACTTGCTGAATCTTCAAATTCTTCTCAACAGCATAAAGATTAACTGTCAATCCATAGTTAGTTTCAGGTATCTGGAGAAATGGTTAAGTTGGGAAGGGAAACTATGTAGCCCATACAGTGGATGCCTTTGGGTCTCTTCCCTTTGTTTGTGATGTTCTGATTAACTGGATGATCTAAATATTTAACTATCTGTGACTTAGAGGTTTTCAGATGGTTTAAGGCTACTTTTCCATTTTCTGTGAAGACAGACAGTTGACACTAACATGACATGACTAAATTTGTAAAGACCAGAATAATGTCAGGAGGAAAGCTAAGGGAACTGAGGAAAGCTGAGGCAGTGCTGAGAGAGCATGAGATGGAGGCTGTGCTATATACTCCACAAGCCTGCCCTTATTGACCTTCCACAGCACTCATCTGTTACTGTCTGTGGAAGTTTTCTGTAAGAAATACACATGCAGAGTACTAGAAGGCTTTTGTCAGCATGACCCAAACCTATATCTGGGTAGTGGAAAGTTAAGAAAATTCTCATCTTCTTGACCTCTTAAGAAAAACTTTATGACATTTTCTTGGTTAATGATTGATGTGAGAGGGTTCAGGCTACTGGGTAGTGTTACCCCTTGGCAGGTGGTCCTGGGTAGTGTAAGAAAGCAGGCTGACTGAGCTGTCAGGAGCAAGCCTGTAAGCACTCCTGCATGCCTGTGCTTGAGTTCCTGCCTTTCAGGGCCCTGCCCTGAGTTTCTTCCTTGACTTCACACAGAGATGGACTATAATTGCAAGTTGAAATAAGCCCTTTCTTCTTCAGATTGCTTTTGGTCATGGTGTTTATCACAGCAATAGAAACCAATAGGACATGTAGAGATATCACAATATCCTGGGATAGACAGATTTTCTGTGCTCTGAATCTGGTTTATAGCAAAAACAACACATTTCACTAGAATAAACACATAAGAGAAAACAAAAAACAAAACAAAAAGACCCCAAAACACTTTCACCAGAAAACAAAAACAAAACAAAACAAAAAACCTAGACAAACAAACAAACAAACAGACCAGTATATAGATTCACCAACAAGAGAATTGGTTGAGTTTTAGAGGATATAGTAAATTGGTGGGTAAACTGACCAATGATTATATATTACCTAGGATGATAGCTAAAAACATGTTACTTTTGGTTGATATTTGAAGTCTATTTTAAGAAAATCTACTTGAGTTCTCATTATGTTTATGGTCTCTTAAAAAGCTTTCCAGGTACTGACTGCATCGGTCCTGGGAAACATTGGACAGGCCTCTGGGTATTTGACTTCTCATGACATAGTCAGGATTCTTGAGGCACAAAGATGCAGAAGTATGGGATGTGAATCTCATCAAAAATGCCAAAGCTGACTGGAGATTAGACAGATAGGCGTGCTTGACGTGCTCAAGGACAGGAACTGTGTGTGTGTGTGTGTATAACAACTATAGGGCAAAGTACATCTTTCTCTTTTGGAGGATATGTGATTTCTTTTAGATAAATTTGTTCTTTTATTATTTTTGAGATAGGGCTTTACATAGCCTAGACTAGCCTCTGACTTGCTATGTAACTGACTAGACTTGAACTTCTGACCCTTTTTTTTCTGTGAGCTGCATGCATGATCACCATATAGTCTGATTGAGATAAAACTTAAAATATTTTTTAATTTTTACTTATTAACATATTCACATGGCAAACTACACATTACTATAGATATAGTTTTATTTTGTTTTATTTAATTTATAATCACAATTATGACATTATAATACTATATACAGTATGGCTTTGTATTAAATGATGTTTTACTGACAGTGCCACAAATTATCCGCTTGATATAAAGGTAGTTGATAGCAGGATATATTATTACCCGTTAGCTCATCCTATGCATATAGATTAGGTCTCTTTGGAGATTATATGGAATTTAGGCTATTTGATGTCATCTTACCTTGCCAAGAAAGTGTCACTGTGCAAACCTGTCCCAGTTGTCCCCTCAATTATATATTCTAATTCTACAAAAGTATAGGAGAGCTGGGGCCGTGCTTACCCAGCGTGCTTGAGGGCCCCAGCAACTAACTAAACAGCAATTCCTAGTAAATAACCTTGAAGTATTTGTTGTATTTCCATTCTAATTATAAACTTGATGTTTTATGAACTGATATGATTTAATGATATGCTTAATAAAGATTGGAAATATTTTATAGGCACTACAGCTGCCCAGTTTTCAAGATATTATTGAGGAACTTGTTTTTTAACTAATTGAAAATTGTCAATTAAGGTAATAGTTAATTTTTTCTCCTTTTGTTTCTTTTTAGTGAATTGGTACCATCTTATGATTCAGCTACTTTTGTTTTAGAGAACTTCAGGTAAGAGGTTTTGAGAACTCAGGGTTTTTCTTGTCTTGTATGCAAAAGCCAAGACGGTCTCATTGTGTGGAGGAGTGAGCTGATGAAGTCTTCTTGGAAACAGAGCTCGTCTGGAGTGTGCCTGCTCAACTTCATTTCTCATGTCATAGGGCAGAAATAGTGGATTTCAAAGTTATGCACATAGTGTTGTGTATGATGGTGCACACCTATAATACTTGTACTCCAGGGACAGGGAGGCAAATCTCCAAGTTTGAGGGTAGCCTGGGCTAGAGAACTCCAGAGCAGCCAGACAACACAGAGAAACCTCTGTTATAAAACAAAACAAAAACCACACAGATAATAAAATATCTTCACTATATAAGGTCTAGTCTAAAGCAAAATATATTTTTGTTTTATATGTACTTTATAAAATAACCTAAAGGTAATTCCATACAGTATTCTCAGTGACTGCTTTGACCATACTGTGTGGTATGTATCTTCTACTTGATTGCTTCTTTGTTGGATCTTAAAAGTTTCAGAACTTAGAACATTTGGATTTCAGATTATGGATTAGTAGTGTTCAACTTGTATTGTCAGGGGTGACTGTTTCTTTAGTTTGGGAAAAGGAACTTTTCGTTTTGCTTTTCAAGTAGGGTTTTTCTAGCCCGAGCTGTCCTGGAACTAGTTCTCTACACCAGGCTACCCTTTGTAGATCAGGCTGGCCTCAACCTCAAGAGATGCACCTGCCTCTGCCTTCTGAGTGCTGGGATTAAAGGTGTATGTCACTACTGCCCAGCTTAATAAATTTATTTTACATATTTATGTATTTTATCTTTTATTTGATGTGTATGGGTATTTTGCCTGCATATATGCATATACACCATGTATATACACCATAGCCTGGTGCCCATGGAAGCCAGAAGAGGTTTTTAGATTCCCAGAAATTAGAGTTGCAGGTAGTCGTGAGCTGAGGTGCAGGAAACTGAACTTGAGTTCTCTGGCAGAGCAGCTAGTGCACCTAACTGCTGAGGCATCTCTTCAGCCCCAAAGGAAGTATTTTTAAAAATTTAGCACACAAATTTCCTTTTGTATCCAGGAAATTAAAATTGTGGAAAGAAGGGTACTGGTTATCTGTTTTTTATGCTTAAAGTAAAAAATCGTGCCTAAGAGGCCATTATAAGAAACATGTAAATTTTTATGTTCAGCTACAAAGCAATTTTTTTAGCTTGATAATTTTCTCTAAGATTAGAAACTTTGGTAGTTCAATTATCTATCTATCTATCTATCTATCTATCTATCTATCTATCTATCTATCTATTCTATCTATCTATCTATCCATCCATCCACCTATCCATTCTCTATCATCCATTTATCCATCCTTCCATCCATCCATCCATCCATCCATAGGTCCATCAATTGATCTATCTGTCCAAGACAGGACCTCACTATATAGTCAACTAGCCTTGGAACTTGCTATGTAGAAAAGGTTGGGATTACACTGGGCGGCGCTGGCGCATGCCTTTAATCCCAGCACTTGGGAGGAAGAGGCAGGTGGATTTCTGAGTTCGAGGACAGCCTGGTCTACAGAGTGAGTTCCAGGACAGCCAGGGCTACACAGAGAAACCCTGTCTCGAAAAAAAAAAAAAAAAAACAAAAGAAAAGAAAAGGTTAGGATTTAAAGGAATAACCACCATATTGGTCTAGAAGTAAGTATATTAAGTCATGAAGTTTATGAGAGACTGTTTTTCAAGTTCAGGACAAAAAAGGGAACTAAGAATATAAGACCTTTGGGAAAGAAATAGAGTAGGTGCAGGTAAGTAGAAAGCCATACTGCACCATCCATTTCTCCCTATGGTGGTGTGGGGGTGGGGGTGGTGGGGTGGTATGGTGTGTGCACGTGCGTTTTAGGTTTAATTTATACTTGTATGTCCTTATATGTGGACGCCAGAAGACACCTTAGGTGCTGTCCACCTCTTTAATTTTTATTTCAAATTATGCGTGTGTCTGTATATGTATATGTATGTATGTGACTGTATATGTATGTGTGAGTGCAGATGCCCAAGGTGTCCAGAAGAGGATTTCAGATTCATTGGAGCTGGAGTAACAGATAGTTGTAAATACTCATTGTAAGTGCTGGAAACTGAACTCAGGTCCTCTGAAGGAAAATTAAATGCCCTTAACTGCTGAACCATTTCTGTAGTCCTCAGTTTGTGTGTGGTGACGTCTTTTAGTGTTCTGGAATGTTCCCAAGTAGGCCTGGTGTGTATCTGGCTCCAGCTCTCCTGTGGTGGGACTGCGAGTACAAGCACCATGTCTTACCGTTTCCATTGAGGCTCTGAGGACTGGTGGACGTCCTTGTGCTGGGGAGGAACTTTCCACCTGAGCTCCTCCTCAGCCTGTTTTCACCATCTTTATGGGATAATTTTGTAGCTAAAAGCCTTGCTGAGTTTTCCCTGGAAATTTTAAGGGTTGTTGTACATTCTTATTTCTCCATTAAAAAATATGCTATACAGGACTGGTCAGTTTTGTTTTGTTTAATCATTTTTGGAGCTTAATATTGAGTCTAGGGCTTTGCATATGCTAAACACATGCTGTACCATGAAGTAACTCTGTATCTCTAGTTCCAGAGCATCCAACATCCTCTTCATCATATTTTTGTATTTGAAATAATAAAGAATGCTTACTGAGTCAGAATTAAATTTGGGCTACTTAGTTGTTCTCTGATTTTCCTTAAATGGCAGTTACTGGGTTCTTGTTGTGTATTAATTGAGACTTTAAAAGATAACTGCTGAATGTTTCAGTATCATTAATTTATAATATAAATATATCTAAGCTTATTTAGTGAAACTTTGACATGTTCAGTAATTTTCTGTTGTTCAGTCTTTTAAATATTGACATACGGTGTGGAGTTGGTTTTGGTTTTGCTTGTTGCCATTTCATAATAGTTTTGATGTTGGAGTTTGGTTGTTTTTTTTTTTTTTTTTTCTATAGCACTTTGAGGCAAAGAGCAGATCCTGTTTATAGCCCGCCTCTTCAGGTCTCAGGACTCTGCTGGAGGTTAAAAGTTTACCCGGTAAGTTTTTTCCTATTAACAAATTCAACTCAATTTTGAACTTTTCTTTAGTGTTTTGAAGTATATTAGTTTACTTATTAAAGGAGTAAGGAAATTAGAAATTCATGCCACTTATTAATCTTTTTGCGAAAAACTGTTTAATATAAATTTGTAAACTTTAACATCACTAAATTTATTTCTGCTTTATTGGGAGATAAGTATGTTTCGATGAGTTTTAGTGGCTAGAGAGATGGATCAGCAATTGCGAGCACTGTTGCTCTTACAGAGGACAGAGGTTGGATTTCCAGCACCCATGTGACAGCTCACAACCATCTGTAACTCCAATTTGAAGGGACCCTCAGGCTCTCCTGACCTCCAAGGGTCAGATGTGCACACATATGGTGCACACATATAAATGCAGGCCTAACATAGATATAAAATAAGTAAATCTAAAATAAATTTTTTAGGATGTTTTTGCAGTTTTTTGTTTTGTTTTTCTGAGATAGGGTTTATCCGAGTAGCCCTGGCTTTTCTGGGACTTGCTCTGTAGACGATGCTAGTCTTAACTCAGACATCCAACGGCCTCTGCCTCCCTAGTGCTGGGACTAAAGGCATGCGCCACCACCACCCTGCTGAGATTTTTTTTTTTTCTAAATAAGATATTTTTTTGTTGCAGTAAATTCCTTTAGTTTTACTGGTAATATAGGCCACAAATGCAAGGATAGTTTCTTTTTTATTATTTTATTTATTTACATTCCAGTTGTTCTCCCTCTCAGTCTCTCCTCCCACAGTTCCTCATCACATTCCTCCTCCCCCTTGCCTCTGAGAGGGTGCTTCCCTCATTCCCCACCAGGCCTCCCCCTTCCCTGGTGCGTACCTCTCTTGAGGATTAAGTATAGCTTCTCCCACTGAGGCCTGACCAGGTAGACCCCTGCTATATTTGTGCTGGGGCTCAAACTGGCCTTCCTGAGTATGCTCCTGGTTAGCAGCTCAAGTCTCTGGGAGCTCCCTGGGGTCTGGGTAAGTTGTGACTGCTGGTCTTCCTATGGGGTTGCCCCCTTTAGCTTTTTCAATCCTTTCCCTAATTCAACCATGGGGGTCCCTGACTTCAGTCCAATGGTTGGGTATAAGTATCTGCATCAGCCTCAGTTGCTGGTAGGGCCTTGCATAGGACAGCCATGCCAGGCTCCTGTCTGTAAGCACACTATAGCTTGTATGACTGTATGTATGTATGTATGTATGTATGTATGTATGTATACCACATATAAGTATAGTGTTCTTGGAGGCCAGAAGGCAGTATCAGACCCCCTGGAATTGGGATTATAGGTGTTCGTGATACACCATGTGAGTACTGAGAATTGAACTTGGGTCAAATGCTCTTAACTGCTGCTCAGTCTTTCCTGCACATAATCCCCCCATCCCCCTTATACCCCTCCACCCCTACACACACCTTTTTTTTGTTTGTTTTTTTGTTTGTTTGTTTTTAATCTTGAACCGGTTTTTAATGTGTGCTCAGGCTGGCCTGATCCTTACTGGTGTAATTCAGGTTAGTCTTGAACTCCTGATTCTTCTGCACTAACATTCTGAGTGCTGGGATTACAGCTGTGAACCATGAGGCCTGGCTTTAGATACATTCCTTTGGCAAGAATTAGTGTTCTTTTATAGTGAAATGTCTTGTGTGGGAATTTTTTTCTTTTCTTTTCTTTCTTACTTTCTTCCTTCCTTTCTTACTTTCTTCCTTCCTTCCTTCCTTCCTTCCTTCCTTCCTTCCTTCCTTCCTTCCTTCCTTCCTTCCTTTCTTTCTTTCTTTCTTTTCTTTCTTTCTTTTTTTTTTTGTTTTTTTGTTTTTTTGTTTTGTTTTGTTTTCGAGACAGGGTTTCTCTGTATAGTCCTGGCTGTCCTGGAGCTCACTCCGTAGACCAGGCTGGTCTCGAAGTCAGAAATCCCCCTGCCTCTGCCTCCCAGAGTGCTGGGATTACAGGCAGGTGCCACCACCTCCTGGCGTTTTTTTTTTTTTTTTCTTTGTGGTATTAATAGCTGTTGATAGTCATTTTCTGTGTCATTTCTTTTACATTTGTTGGTTGGATCTATATATAGTCTCACTGAGTTAGTGCCCAAGTTTTTTTGCCATGATCTTAGCAGATAGAAGTAATTCTAGTAATTTTTTTATTTTGCTGCTTGTGTATGATAAGATACTTTAGGACCATTCTGGGTATTCGTCACTGTATGTCATAGTCACAACATCTGTCCCAATATCTTTTTTTTTTTTTTTGTAATTTTTACAAATTTATTTAAAATTTTTTGACCAGTTACTATGGTATGATAATGATGATGATTATTATTATTTTGTCTGCATGTATGTCTGTGCACTCCTGCACATCATGAGCCTCCATGTGGATGCTTCTGAACTTTGTTTCTTTGGAAGTGTAACCAGGTGCTTTTATCTCTCTATCCCCCCACCCCAAAAAGCATGAGCAATACGGTATGGTTTAAAAGCTTTCAATTTGCTAGACACTGTTCACAAAGACTAGTCTGTTTTCTCGTTCCCAACTTGGCACAGTAAAGGTCTTCTTAGCCAGAGATTTCCTCAGCAACTTTGGAACATTTATTCCTTTGAAACTGATAGAGCATTTTATGAATATTGCCAACTGGCTGGTTTTGTGTCAACTTGACATAAGAGTCATCAGAGAGGAAGGAGCCTCACTTGAGGAAATGCCTCCATGAAATCCAGCTTTGGGACATTGTCTCAATTAGTTGATCAATGTGGGAGAGTCTTACATTGTGTGTGGTGCCATCCCTGATAGTTCTGAGTTTTATAAGAAAGCAAGCTGAGCAAGCCAGTAAGCAGTTTCCTTCCATGGTCTCGGCATCAGTTTCTTCCTCCTGAGTTCCTGTCCTGACTTCCTCCAATGATGGATTGTGATGCGGAAGTGTAAACTAAATAAAATAAACCCCTTTCTCCCCAACTTGCTATTTGTTCATGGTGTTTTGTCACAGCAATAGAAACCCTAAGACACCAACTATCTTCGCTATGTCTTGTATGTGGCTGTAGTTGCTGCTTTGACTGAGTAAATTTTTTAATTATAGAGCAAGCAAATCTAAAAGAATAAATAGGGAGATACAGCATATAAATAGGAAAACATCATCAAACCAGGCATTTACAACATTCTGCAGATCAGCTGTGGTAGCTTGACTGAGGGAGCAAAGTTAACTCCAGTTGGAGGCTTACAGATGTTCAGCAGGAAGTTACTGAGGAAGCAGGGAGAGCTTAATGAACTAGTGAGTTTATTGGAGAAGAATGGATGACTCAAAAGCAGCTGCATCATTGAAAAGCCCATGAACACATGCAAGTTGCATCCCTGGTTGTGTAACTCAGAGTCAGCTGACAGGTGAGAGTGTCTCCTCTCTTCACTACCTCAGTAACCCTGGAGAGGAGACCCATGAATTTTATTTTTTATTTTATTTAGTTTTAGAAGTTTTCTGGACTTGTAAATTTGGTTTACTTTTGAGTCTTAGGAACCTAAATGGAACTTTCCAGAATGTTTCAGTTTGCAGGACCTGTCTTTAATTCCAGCAGTCTGGAGACAGAGGTAAACGTAGAGACAGACAGGTAGATTTCTGGGTTTGAGACCAGCTTGGTTCATGTTTGAGTTTAGGGGCAGCTAGGATGATGCAATGAGATGCCATTTCATGACAAGCAAAACAAACCAGGGCTTGAGATTGAGTCAAGCCTGAGCCTTGTAGTACACTGCAAGCTCCATTAGTCTGCGAGATCCTATATCAAAACACTCAACAGACTTTGCAGTGCTCACCTTCACACACACCTGTTTTCTCCGCTCCCAGCCTTTGATAGGTCCTAATCTGAATTTAGTTTCTGTGAATTTGACTCTGGAGTGAATCAGACAGTCATTTACTCTGACTGGCTTAGTACACTCAGCATAATGAGCATAACATCCTTAAGATTCATCTTTTAAAAACATTTTGTAGCATAGAATTTGTCACTCATTAAGATGAATACTCCATTATATGTGTGTTTTACATTTTGTTCCCTCACTTTCCCACCTAGCTCCTCCCCCTTCTTGAGAACAGGTCTCACTATATACTCACGTCTAGGCTGCTGCTAACACAGGGCCAGGCATCTCTTTAAGACACTGTTGTCAGCTATTCCTGTCGATCTTCGAAAGTGGACTTGCCGGGGCAGAGAGATGGTATTTTTACACCATTTAACAACATTTGCATATTAATATCAACAGTACAGGAATGTTTCACTTTAATGGACTTTGCCAGCTCTTTTCTATATTTATAAAGGGACTGTCCTAATTCTTGTGAGGTCATATTCATCAAGGTTTTAATTAGCATGTCTTAATAATTAGTGATGTAGCATCTATCCCATGTTTTGTTCAGTTTACTTTTCTTTGTAAACAAATCTACTTATGTAGTTTTGCCTATCTTTTTTTGTTTTGTTTTTTGGTTTTTGGTTTTTCAAGACAGGGTTTCTCTGTGTAGCTCTGGCTGTCCTGGAACTCACTTTGTAGACCAGGCTGGCCTTGAACTCTGCTTCCCAAGTGCTGGGACTAAAGGTGTGCGCCACCACTGCCCTGCATGTTTTGCCTATCTTTAGTTAGGTTTGTTTCTTTTTTCCTGTTGTAGTTCTCTTTACTTTGAATCTCATCCTATTACTTTAAAAATTCCAAATGAATGTGGGAATATAGCTCAGGAGCAGAGGACTTGGCTGTCTGTTAGGTCCTCATTATTATTCTTGGTTCCCAGTTTCTCTCACTTCTAGTGTACGCATTTGCAGTTTTTTTTCATTTGAGGTTTTGTTCTTTCTTAAGACTGATTTGTTAAGTTGTCTGTAGATGTTAAGACTTTGTAACTATTGTTATAGTTTTTGATAAATTCCTTAATTTATTAATGTAGACCTTTTTAATATATGAAAGTTTAAAATTGTTATGGACTAAAACCTGGATTTTTAATTTTTTTTTTTTTTACTGGCTTTTAAGCTTAGACATACTTGTTAACCTGATAGCAGTGTGTGCTCTGTTGGTTTCATTGTTCCATTAAAGTTTTTTGTTGGAGTTGATCTGTAGTTTGTTTTATATAACCTCTTTTTCTTTCTGTTGTATTTTAAGGATGGAAATGGAGTTGTACGTGGCTATTATTTATCTGTATTTTTGGAACTATCAGCTGGCTTACCTGAAACTTCCAAGTAAGTGATTTAATTAAAATTTTCAGTAAAAAGTTGTGTACTTTATGTCTTAGGGTTTCTATTGATGTGATGAAACTCTGACCAAAAAGCAAGTTGAAGAGGAAAAAGTTTATTCAGTTTACACTTCCATATTGTTTTTCATCACCAAAGGAAGTTGGGACAGGAACTCAAGCAGGGCAAGAACCTGTAGGCAGGAGCTGATGCAGAAGGGTGCTGCTAACTGGCTTACTCAACCTGCTTTCTTATAGAACCCAGGACACCAGCCCACGGGTGGCACCACCCACAATGGGCTGGGCTCTCCTCCTTCAATCACTAATTAAGAAAATGCCTTACAGCTGGATCTTAACAGAGGCATTTTTCAAATGATGCTGCTTCCCCTCTGATGACTAACTTCTGTTACGTCAACATAAACCAGCCAGTACACTTCAACTCTATAATTCTTACTAAATACTTTTTTTAAATTACCATTTTATGTCTTTCTTTTTTTTTTTTTTTTGAGACAGGGCATCACTGTTTAGCTTTGAATTGTTAGTTTTTCTACCGCAGCATCTCATGTGCTGGGACTATAGATGTGTGCCACTATTCCTGACTTGTATTGCTCTACTTCTCCCTTTTCTCTTCTTCTCCTCTCCCTTCTCCCTTTTCTCTCTCTGTAGTTCTGGGAATGAAGCCCAGGGCCCTGGGCACATGTTTTACTACTGAGCAGTATCCATAACCCTGGGATTTTGTTGGTTTTTTGTTTGTTTGGTTTGTTTTTGAGAGGGGATCTCATTCTATAAATCAGACTGGCCTTGAACTCATTCTGCATGTATGCTGGCCTAGAATTTGTAATCTTCCTGCTTCTATCTGCAGACTGCTTAGAAATCAAGAGTGCTATTCTGCTTGGCTGTTGTTAATTCTGTGAAGGATGTCCATAGCTCTAGTCTGCAGTGCCTTATCATGGTGTAGAGTTTCAATTCTCATGATAATTTCTATCAGAACCCTTTATATTATTCACATTTATTGAGAAACTGATGAGTCATTGTTCCCAAGTGAAAAATATACCACAGTAAAAATGTCAGTAAGCTGGGCTGGTGAATTGCTCAGCCACTAAAGGTGCTTGCTGGCAAGTCTGACAGTCTGACTTTAATCCTTGGAACCCACACTGTGGAAGGAGAGAACCTAATCTGAGTTGTCTCCTGTCTCTACAGAGACTTCATATACATATTTACATATAGAAAATTTATATGAATGTGATTAACGTCTCTTGTAAACCAGTCATGGTGGATACCTTTAATCCCAGCATAGGCAGAGAGACACATGGATCTCTGAGTTCAAGGCCAGTATACAGAACAAATTCCAGGATAGTCAGGGCTACCCAGAGAAACCCTGTTGTAAAAAACAAAACAAAACCAAAAAGTCTGTTGTGTATTAACATAAAGACTTTATGAAAAGCAAATATTTTTACTACATATTTCTGTAAAGAACTGTATTTGCATTTTTATGGCTTGGGATAAAGCATCATGACAAGGAACTTATCGAAGGAATGGTTTATTTGGCTTATGTTTACAGAGGGGTGGAGTCCGTCCCCACCACTGTTAGGGGGCATGGCAGCTGCAGTGCTGGGTGCCCATGCTCTGTTACAAGCAGGAAGCCGAGTCCAAGTCTTTAAAACATCAGAGCTTGCCCCCAGTGACAAACTTTGTTCAACAAACTCATACCTACCGCATTTCCTAAAACAGTGCCCAGCAGGCCAGCACCACTCTCTTGCTTCACAAGTTTGAAAATCTTATTACTGTGGCTTAAATTTAAGACCACTAGGTTTTTCTATCTATGTATATTCTTAATTTTTATAAATATATGTTTGGATTGAAATATGTATTATAGTTTAGCTTCACAAAGCTAAACTATTTTTTAAACAAATAAGGTACAATTCAAGTACCTTAAAAACCAAAAAGTTGTACAATTCAGTTAAGTTTTCTCACTTTTCTGAATTACATAGAAAAGTCTCCCCTCCCCCCTTTCTCCTCTGATGTAAGCGTGTTTCCCCTCATTCATCAGACTTTGCCTTATTCTTTCTCTAATGTGCCCTCCCCATCGTGCGGTTGCTTAGAGCACCATGTGACTGGCTTCTCCTCCATATAGCTGCTAAGATTTATAGTTTGCCTGCTCTTAGGTTTTTCTTTTTAAACATTAAAAAAATTGAGAGCTATTTAAAAAATATATAAACATTAAAAAAATTGAGAGCTATTTAAAAAATGTATAGTTCAGTGGGTTTTAAATAAATTCATAGGGTTCTACAACTGTAAGTATCATTGGTACTGAATTTCAGAACATTTTCATGATTTCATAAAAATACCCTTTGGGGCTGGGGAGACAGCTGAGCCAATAAAGCACGTACTGAGTCTGCTTCCTAGAGCCTTTGTAAGAAGCTGGACTTGGTGCGTGCTCAGAATATCAGGTCTGGAGCAGTAGAGACGGGGGATCCTAGGGCTCTCTGGAAAGGCAGCTTAGCCTCATTTTTGTTTTAGGACAATGAGAGACCTTATCTCAAGATAGACAGTGCTTTCAGGAAAACTTAGCTTGTCCTCTTGCTTCCACCTGCAGGTGAGCACACTGTGCATTGTCTAGTAGCCTCTGACTTCTACCAGCTTGTATTTTGTTTAGAAGGTATAATTGTTAAAGTGACTTCATAGGATAGTATAGTTTCTTTGACTTACAAAACTAAATAGTAGTATGTTTTTATTTTTTAAATTTGTGTTTTTATTCTTGTTTTATTTTAGTCTTAATATTTTCTATTAGTATATACTACACATATTAGGAATATATAATGATAAAATTGTGGGTTTTGTTTCTCTCTTTTTTGAGGCAGGGTCTTGCTCTTGGCTGATCCAGAGCTTATTATGTAGACCAGGCTGTGTGTGAACTCCTGAGTGCTGGGATTAAGCTAGGCTATTTTGTTTGTTTGGTTTTGGTTTTTGTTGTGTTTGTTTGTTTCTCTGTGTAACTGACTTGGTTGTCCTGGAACTCACTCCGTATGTCAGGCTGGTCTCAAACTTGGAGAGATCTGCCTGCCTCTTCCTCCCCAGTTCTGGGATTAAGGTGCATGGTACCACTGCCTGGCGTTTTAACTTCATGTGCATGAATGTTTTGCTTGTATATCTGTGTTCTATATGCATTCCTGGTGCCTACAGAGGCCAGAGGAGGGCGTTGAATCCCTTGATACTGGAGTTACAGGTGGTTGTAAGCTGCCATGTGGGTGCTGAGAATTGAACCCACACCTCCTCGAGAAGAGGAGCAAGTACTTTTAACTTCCAAGCTATTTCTCCAGGGTCTGACTGTGTAGCCATGTCTGGTCTGGATCTTGGTCTGGCCCTGTGCTCATAGATTGATTCATGTCTGCTGCCCAAAGTGCTGAGATTTAAGGCATGCAGCAACATGCCCAACTTCATTATAGGTTTTCATGCATGTGTCTAGTTTTATTATATTCACTCTGTCACCCCCTCTGTCCCTCTGAGTCCCTTCTGAATTCCAGGTAGTCTCCACTTTACTTTCAGTCCTTTTTCTTTTTGTAGTCCTGTGAGTTATAATTAGGACTACTTTGGAAGAACATGGGAGGGAGCTCATTTATAGAAGTATCAGCACCTTAGCAGCAGCTACTCCACTGAATAAAATGGTGCTCTCATCCCCTAGCAGCTACTCTCATCCCCTAGCAGCTACTCTCATCCCCTAGCAGCTACTCTCATCCCCTAGCAGCTACTCTCATCCCCTAGCAGCTACTCTCATCCCCTAGCAGCTACTCTCATCCCCTAGCAGCTACTCTCATCCCCTAGCAGCTACTCTCATCCCCTAGCAGCTACCCTCACCCCCTAGCAGCTACCCTCACCCCCTAGCAGCTACTCTCATCCCCTAGCAGCTACTCTCATCCCCTAGCAGCTACTCTCATCCCCTAGCAGCTACTCTCATCCCCTAGCAGCTACTCTCATCCCCTAGCAGCTACTCTCATCCCCTAGCAGCTACTCTCACCCCCTAGCAGCTACTCTCATCCCCTAGCAGCTACTCTCATCCCCTAGCAGCTACTCTCATCCCCTAGCAGCTACTCTCACCCCCTAGCAGCTACCCTCACCCCCTAGCAGCTACTCTCACCCCCTAGCAGGCACGGATTACCTGTAAATCCTTGGGATGGTGGGTGAAGCTTTATGAGATGGGAATTTTTTTTTTAACCAGGTAACCCAAGATGTCCTTGAACTCATGATTCTCCTAACTCAGCCTTTTGAGCATTTGTCCTTAACCATTGGGTTGAGACCACTGTGGCAAACCTCTGTCTCCATAAAGAACTACATTGCAGTTCATAATAGTAGCAAAATTACTGTTATGAAGTAGCAACAAAAATACTTTTCTGGTTCGGATCACCACAATATGAAGGACTGTATTAAACAGTAGCACCATTAGGAAGCTTAAAGTCCACTGAGTCCTGAATTATGGAATTACAGGTGTGTGCCACCATATCAAGACCCCATAATATATATATTTTTAAATAAGGAATTTTCTGTGTGTTTCTGTGTGTGTGTACACATTCATAAACATATGTGACTTTTTGAGACAAGGTTTCTCTGTGTAGCCCTGACTGTCCTGGAACTCACTTTGTAGTTCAGCTGACTTTGAACTCAGAGATCCACCTGCCTCAGCCTCCTGAGCACTGGGATTAAAGATGGTATGCCACCATCACCTGCTGGAATTTGTAATTTTTTTATATACTAGTACATTTGAATAGAATTTGTTGGTTTGGTATGGACCATTTGCTTAAAGCCAAAGATGGAATAGTAAGGATAAGATACACACTTCTGTTAAAACGTCCATGGAACAGCATTTTCTAGATGAAGTAGCTAGTGAAAGTAGTTTTTCCAAGATAAGAAACACTCAGATTAACTCTGGTTGTTCTCCCTTAAAGTCATGATAATTTTGGGGATATAATATATGATGGAGGAAGTGAGGTGGACTCAGTCCCGGAATACCAACAAAGCTAGGTACATTCTCTAGGATGCCCAAGAAGGCTCCAGACAGAAATCCAGAGATTTATATTAGACTCTTGTTTTGTGTTCCTCAGAGTTCTAATTAGGACTTAGGAGGAAACTGAGGAAGAGAAGGCCGGGGAATGAACCTTATGAAAGGACAAGAGGGAACAGTAAGAGGCTGATGCTTTCAGAGAGCCCATGCACTATCCCTGTTCTATCAACCACAGGAGAGAAACCGCTAATAAGTGGGGCTCTGAAGAAGGCTTCTGTTTAGGAATGAGGAGAGGAGTAAGGTCTAAACTGAATGCTGTGCTGAGCCCACCTAACATTTGAAAACAAGACTCAGCGGTGGTGACGCACGCCTTTAATCCCAGCACTTGGGAGGCAGAGGCAGGCGGATTTCTCAGTTCAAGGTCAGTCTGGTCTACAGAGTGAGTTCCAGGACAGCCAGGGCTACACAGAGAAACCCTGTCTGGAAAAACCCCTCCCTACCCCCACTCCTCCAAAAAAGGAAAATAAGACTCACACGAGTAAAAGAAAAAAATCTGGCAACTTAACTGCATCCTAGAATTAGGACAGTGAACAATTGTAAAGGAATCCGTTAAAGTAAAATATACCAATAGAGAAGAAACAAACCATGGAATAAAATCAATTGAACTTAGCAGCTGATGCAGATCTTAGAGTTGCAAGAGATGGCATTAAGACCCATATTTTGTTGGGCACCAAGCCAATCCCAGGCTTTCTCAGAGGCACTGATGGAAGGACAAAGAATGCTAGTTCTCTCTGCCAGGGCAGACTTGCCAGTGTCTAGGCTGAGACTGGGGCCAGGGCCTGAAATGTTTCTCTTCCTGGGACCCTGCTTTTCCCTCTGTAGAGTCTGGATTGATCAGTCCCACTTGATATCCTTTGTACCTTTCCTCAACATTGTTTGATTAGTTTCCTGCTGATTTTGCCCCATTGTATGAAAACTTTATGCTAATTCTATCCCGTTTTCCCCCCTGTAAACTGTATATACTTCTTTCTTCTTTTCCTTCCTTTGTTGGTTTATTTTGAGACAGTCTTTCTACATTGCCTTAGATGTCCTAGAACTCACTATGTGTAAATAATTTTGGCCTCAAACTCACACAGATCTGCCTGCCTTTGTTTCCAAATAGTGGAGTTAAAGGCATATGCTACCGCACCCAACTGGTGCTATATGTCTTCATAAACTTGCTTGATATGAACTATCAGTTTATGCAAGACCTCCTGATCCCATACTTTCCCATCATTTTGTGAGATTTGGGAAACAAACTCAGGTTTGTTGTGGGGTGTGTACTGTAAGCTGTGCCCCTGTTCCCAGAAATAGTGAGCAAGACTTCTATATGTGAATAAATTCTGAGGCCAGTAGTTTTGGCTCTGTCTTCTAGTTAATCTCTTAATTACCCGTTTTATTCTGTGTTCTGCCACGAAGCTGGTTACCTGGTCCTTAGTTTCATACAACCATCTTTTTCCTCTGTCTCTGCCTTGGGGCAAAAGAGGATTTTTATTTCTGTCTTTGATTGTTTATTTCCATCTATATTTTAATATTTTTATTGTCTTTGTTACTGGATTCAGCTTGATACTTTTATTACTGACCAAATAGATGTCAGGACTTGAATTCATTTCAGGAAGCATGGTGGGTTCAGAATTCTCTTCCATTAAATGTTGAAATGACATTCAATTTTATAGTTGAAAGTTTAGCAGTGGGGTAGTTTAGTTTTAAAATACAGAATGAAAACATGAATCACTATGTAGCAATCGAGACAGTAGTCTAGTAAATCTGAGTTATCAGCAAGGGTCTGCAGAAACACTTCATTTTTTTTTTCCAAGCCTTATTCACTTTCCCAAGGTGTGTGAGCATAAACATGCATGTGATAAGTAAAAGTTCCACATGAGACATTTTGAGATTTCTTTTCAAGTAGTATTTATTGAGTATGGTAGCTACTTTTATGTCAACATGACACAAGCTAGAATTATTGGAGCAGAGGGAACCTCAATTGAGAAAATGCCTCCATACGATTGGGCTGTAGCCAACTGTAGGGCATTTTATTAATTAGTGTTTGATGGGGGAAGCACCAGCCTGTTGTGGGTGGTGCCCTCCCTGGGCTGGTAGTCCTGGGTTCTATAAGAAAGTCATGAGGACCAAGGCAATAAGCAGCACCCTTCCATGGCCTCTGCATCAGCCCCTGCTTCCAGATTCCAGTCCTATTTGAGTTCCTGTCCTGACTTCCTTCAATGATGGACAACAATATGGAAGTATAAACCAAATAAACCCTTTACTCCCCAACTTGTTTTTGTCCTGGTATTTCATCACAACAATAGTAACCCTACAGGACACTGGGTGACTTTGGTTATACAGAAGAGCATTGTGGGTTGGAGAGATGGCTCAGTGGTTAAAGGCACTGGCTGCTCTTCCAAAAGACCCTGGTTCAGTTCCCAGCACCCACATGGCAGCTTGCAACTGTCTATAGTTTCAGTTCAAGAGTATCTGGCATCCTCACACAGATGTACGTGAAGGCAAAACATCTTTGCACATAAAAATAAATCTTTATAAAGGGGTAGGGTTCCTCCTATATCCCCATTTTTCCTTGTCTTATGTTTTTGTTTTAAAGGGAGGAACTCATACCCAGGCTGGTGTTAAGTTGATATAGACAAGGATGCCCTTGAGTTCATGATACTCTTGTCTTTACCTCCCAAGTGCTGAGATAGTAGGTGTGGATCATTATATCTGGCTGAGAATTTAAGGGGAGAGTAGAGAGTTTCCCGTAGAGAGGTTTCCCTCCAGGTTCCTGCCCTCCTTGAGTTCCTGCTCTGACTGCCTTTAGTGATGGGGTATGATATGGAGGTGTAAGCCAAATAAGCCCTTTCCTTCCCTAGTAACCCTAACTAAGACAGTTTGACACCAGGAGAATGGTGTGTTGCTGTGACAGATCTGACCATGTTTTGGAGAAAACTGTGGAAGGGCTTTGGAACTTTGGGCTACAAGAGCCATTGAGTATTGAGAACTCAGTGGGATGTTCTCTAGGAGGTCTGAAGATAAGAATATTGAAAGCCATGCAGATGGAGGCCTGGCTTGTGATGTTTCAGAGGGAAGACTATCAGGCCATTTGTGTGAAGATTCTGCGTCAGCTGGAGCTGAAGAATTGGCTGTGATTAAAAAGAGACTAGAACCACTAAAGTAAAGTCTTTGTTTTCCCGGGACTGTTAATGCTGTTTTACTGGAGCTGAGAAATTAGCAATGATTAAGAAGAGACTAGCCGGCGGTGGTAGCACACGCCTGTAATCCCAGCATTCTGGGAGGCAGAGGCAGGCGGATTTCTGAGTTTGAGGCTAGCCTGGTCTACAGAGTGAGTTCCAGGACAGCCAGGGCTATACAGAGAAACCCTGTCTCAAAAAAACAAAATCCAAAAAAAAAAAAAAAAAAAGGAAAAAAAAAAAAGAAGAAGAAGAAGAAGAAGAGACCAGCATCACTGAGGTGAAATCTCCTGGGAAGTGTTTCCTGAGAGTCAGAAACTGTTGCAGCGGTAGCCAAGGTTGTATCTCACTGGCTGCTGAACTTGATAGTGTAAGAGTCATCCAGGTGGTACTGTAGGGTTAGGCATGAAGGGTCATGGAGAACAGCTGGGGTCTGGCACTGTGAGATGCCATTGGTGACGGTATAGAAGTGAAAGGGTTTTGCGAATAAGTTTAGGCTTGGCACCATGAAGAGATCCTATCTATGAGAGGCTATTGGTGAAAGTGCAGCCCAGTTGCAGCTAGAACATCAGAATTTTCCAGATGCCAGTACAATGGAATAACCTCAAAGAAAACGGCAGCAGTGGTGGAGTGGAGCCTGTGGATCTTACAAAACACACTGTGCTGCAGATAGCAGAGCCAGAGAAGTTGCCCAAGCTCTTTCAAGGAGCCCAGAAGATTGTGAGTGGATCCTAGACATTAAACATTGTAATATTTATCCTGTTGGGACTTTGGTTTTGCTTTGTTCAGACTGTGACTATGACCTGGTTCTTTTATAGTAAGTAAGAAAGTATGTATTTTTGATTTTTCAGGAGCCTATGGCTGAGGGGCTTTGAATTTTAGAAGACTGGCTGTTTTAAAGATACTGGATTTTAAAGTGTTTGAATTTGTAAAGAAGTGGGACTTTTAAGTTTATAAGATGTGTTATGCTGTTATATTGAAATTAATGTGTGATCTTGGGGATGAATAAGATAGGAAAGGCTGTGAGGTCAAGTTGACAAGAGGTCAACTGTGCTACATAAATTTATGTCAACTTGATTTGAGCTAAAGTCATTAGAGAGAACCTCAAATAAGAAAATGGCTTTATAAGATCAGGCTGCAGGCAAACCTGTAGGTCATTTATTAATGATTGATGGGGCGTGGCCCAGCTCGTTGTGGGTTGCATCATCCCTGGGCTGGTGACTTTGGGTTCTATAAGAAAGTAGACTGAGCAAGCCATTAAGCATCACCTCTCAGGATCCTCAGCATCAGCTTTGGCGCCCAGGATCCTGCCCTATTTGAGTTCCTGTCCTAACTTCCTTCAGTGATAAACTGATGTGGAAGTGTAAGCCAAAGAAACTCCTCCCTCCCCCACATTGCTTTTGTCATTGTGTGGCCAGTTTGAAATACTGCTGTTTCTGTAAATGATATCATTTTTAAAAGTAATTCAGCTGGAGTAACAAGTTTATTTTTATATAATTATTGTTACTTTGCTGATTGCACTAACAATAGTTTCTGCATTTTAGGTATGAGTATCGTGTAGAAATGGTTCATCAGTCCTGCAATGATCCTACCAAAAATATCATTCGAGAATTTGCATCTGACTTTGAAGTTGGAGAGTGCTGGGGCTACAATAGATTTTTCCGTTTGGACTTACTTGCAAATGAAGGATACTTGAACCGACAAAATGATACAGTGATTTTAAGGTAGTTTGAGATATTTGATATTGTGACTTATAAGGGAAATAATATCATCAAAACTGTATTTCAAAGTTTCATTTAACAAACGTAAATATTGAACTTCACACTAACTATAACTTTTATTTCAGGAATTCCATGTAGTTAGATAAATAATAAAAGTAAGAAAATGTTTTGACACCTAGTCATTGATTCCATTAAAAAGGAAAATATCGCCAGATGTGATGCCTCATGTCTGTAATCCTGGTATTTGAGATGTAGAGCCATAAAAGGCTGGAGTTCAAGACCAATCTAGGCTACACAACAAGTTTAAAGGCAGCGTGGGTTACAAGACACCTTGTCTCCAAAATAAAAACAATAACAACAACAATAATAATTTTTAAAGGAGGTTTATAGGTTGAGCATACCTAACTAAAAATTCAAAATCTGAAATTTTGATTTGAGGCCAGCCTGGTCTGCAGAATGAGTTCCAGGACAGCTAGGGCTACACAGAGAAACCCTGTCTTGGGAGTTGGAGGGAGAAAATAGAAAAGAAGAATCACAGAGGGATGCTGTGCTAGCAAGAGTACTGATTAAAGTGCCTTTAGCTTGTGCATAGAACATGTGACCTAAATCTGAATACTGAGGATATCTAAGACTAGAATAGTGAGGGCATTATGTCAGGTTTGTTTTGTTTTGTTTTTTGTTTTTTATTTCTGTATTTGACTGTAATATTTCAGTGACTGACTTTTCAAGCTTATTTTTACAGAATATATTTTAGTTTCTGGTAAAATTGTGTTAGGAGTATATAAACAAAAATGAAAATGTCCAGGTGTGGTGGTACACACTTATAATTCCAGAATTTAGGTGGGATTTAGAGTAGGAGGATCAGGAGTTTAAGGCTAAGCATTTCTACCCAGGGAATTTAAGATTTGCCAGGACTTCCTGAGATGCTGTGTCAAAGAAAGCTAAACACAGGAAGAAGAGAGTGAGGGAAGTGGCAAGGAGGAACACTGTCACTTTTTCTTTTGAGGGTCGTAGTCTTGTTTTTCTAATTTAATAGAGCAAATGGCTTTGTTGGCATTTCATTTTATAGTCACAATTCTAACATCAATTTACCAACCTACAAACTAACAGATTTTCCCTGCAGTGTTTTTATTAGTATATATAATGGGTTTCATTATGACATTTTCATGTTTAATGTATTATAGTTTTGACCATATTTATTCCCTTCCTCTTCCTGATTAGCTCCTTTTTACTTTTCTTGCTCATTTTGTTTACGATTTTGATATATAATATTTACATATTTATTAGGAAATTAAGTCTTTTTTCTACCTCTGGTTTTTGTTTTCTTTTGTGTTTTTGAGACAGGGTTTCTCTGGGTAACACTGACTGTCCTGAATCACTCTGTAGGCCTGGCACACCTTGAACTTAGAGGTCCAACTGAATTACTACTTCAGTTTTTGTTTGTTTTATTTTGTTTTTTGAGACAGGATCTCTCTAGTATATAGCTCTGGCTGTCCTGGAACTGTGTAGACCAGGCTACCTTTGAATTCACATATGCCTCTGCCTCTTAAGTGTACAAGATTAAACATCTGCACCACCACACCTGGCTTTTCTGTAACTCTAAATATAATATTAAGCTAGATAAGTTTATATAATTTGTTCATTAAAAGAGAAGCAGGAAAGCCTTCCTGCTAATTTTATCCTAATGACACAAATAGTATAAAAACTAATATGCAGGATGACTAGGAGTTTGCTCCATGGGTCAAAGAAAATACAATATTTTCCCATGAATACTGAAAATAGTGATTGTGTTCAGTTCTGCCTTTTCATCCATGAGCATTATTGGCTCAAATTAGATGCTACTGCAGTTAACTATTAGATAGTATTCTCTTATAATAGATGTAAAGTCTTAAACTGAAAACGGAATTGTTTCTATTTGATGTTTTGTTTTAATTGTCAACTGAATGTAGAATCACTTGGGAAAGGAGTCTCAGTTTGAGCTAGTGCAGATCAGATTAGCCTGTGGGGCATTATCTGGACTATGTCATTGAAATGGGAAGACCTGCCAATTCTGAGTAACCCAGTTCTCTGGGTTTGAGTCCTGGGCTGTATAAGGAGAAAATGAACTGAGCACTGGCATGCAGGCAGCCATTCTGTCTGCTTCTGAATGTACATGGGATTATTTGCTTCATATTTCTGCCTTGACTTCCAACAATAATGGCCTATAACCTGTCCCATTTCCCTTCAAGTTGTTTTTGCTTGTTAGTTTCCTGTTTCTGTAACAACTACCTGAGATAACCAATTTATAAATCTGGTTCACAGTTTTTGAGCTTTCAGTACATGATAGATTAGCACTATTGCTTTGAGTATGTGGCTGTGATAAAGCACCACATATGACAGAAGTATTTCATGAGGCAAACCTCATGGCCTAGGTTTGGAAGAGTATGGTGTCTAGTGTCCTCTTCAGAGGCATGCCCCAGTGACACGAATATCTTCTAATGATGCACTAAAGGGAACACCCTTCTACACTTAGGCCTTTGGGAGTACATTCAAGTTCTCAAGTATGGCAGTAGCTAACACAAGGGTGGCTGAGTGGAAGGTCTGGAAGATATGAGAGAAAAATGACTTCTTGGCTTGTGGTTATTTCCCCCAAAATGTTGCTATGCATCCACTTACATTTGTGTTTCACTAATTGGAATCATGATTGATTCTTAAGTAAGAAAAATTTGTTTTTAATAAATGTTAAGTTTTTGTTTTGTCTGTAGACCAGGCTGACCTCAAACTCACAAAGATCCGCCTGCCTCTGCCTGCTGAGTGCTGGGCTTAAAGGCATTTGCCATAACCACATGGCTTATTAAGAAGGTTTTTTTTTTTTTTTTAAATATGAACAGCTAGGTACATTAAAGACATTTATCTAGTTAATAGGTTTAATATACTTTTTATTTGCTATTTTGTTGATATGCAGTTTTGATTATAGGCTGTCTAGAGAGGGCAAAGATACAGTTTATTGGAAGCATACAACTCTTTTGAGCCTAGTGAAGCAGTTTTGGTTATTTGACCCAGTATATGATTTTTTCCCAAGGGTAGGAAATCTGGGGAACCTTGAGTAGTGGCTCATAACTGAATCCTAGCACTTGAGAGTCTAGGAGGATCACTGTGTTTTAGACCAGTCTAAACTGAATGAGATGCTGCCTTCAAAAAAGTGAATTTTTAAAATTTAAAAAGGAAGTGAGATTAAGAGCTAGGATAGGGGGAGAGAAAACCCAGCCCTTAAACTATGTTTTTCTGGAGCCTGACTAGGTAAAGGGATAGGAAAGTGGTTTTTCCTAATTATTTCTATGTAGTTATGATCCTTTTTCTTTTCCAGCTTAGGATCATCATATTTTAACTATAGTATTATAATATCTATGGTCTTGGGTTAACTTGACAGCTTAATCTTGATATACAATGTGATCTTTAGAAAAGTAGAGTGGTGGAGCTCAAGAGCTGGCTCAGCGGTTTAGAGGACTGACTGCTCTTCCAGAGGACCCAGCTTCATTCCCAGCACCACACAGCCACTTACAGTCATGTGTAGCTTCAGTCCTAGGTGACCTAACACCCTCTTCTGACCTCTGCAAGCCAGGCATATATGTGGTACACAGACATAGATGCAGGCAAAACACCCATATGCATAAGTATAGTTTTAGTTTAAACAGCTGATATTTAGAACCATATGCCATTCTCAGTTATGAGTAGATATGTGAATGATGGCTAACAGAAACTCAGAATTCATTTGATGTGGTTCCTGTTTGTTTGTTTGTATTTTTTTGAGATAGTTTCTCTGTGTAGCCTTGCCTGAAGTGGTTCTTAATCGAATGGAAACTGTAGAATTTATATAATGCACAGAGACCCAGGACTTTTGTGAGGCAGCACTCAATTACTGAGCTACATGTCCAACTCCAGTAGTTTTAAATCTATATTTCTGAGTGTCATTTACTACAGCATTCATAATCCAAACCTCCCACTGCATCCAAAGTCCATATGGTGGGGAGCGTTAATAAATTTTGATTTTGAAATGATGAAATTATGGAAGGAATTCTTTACTTCATATGGAATTTGAGCTGGTTTTATGTTTGTTTGGTTTGTGTGTGCGCGCACGCATACCACTGTATTTTGTATTAGTCTTCACGTGGAATTGTTCTCTAAGGTTTCAGGTGCGCTCACCAACATTTTTTCAAAAATGCCGGGATCAGCACTGGTACATTACTCAGTTGGAAGCTGCACAGACTGGTTATATTCAACAAATAAACAATCTTAAAGAGGTAAGGCAATTACATCGGTTCTTGCATAGTACAGCCTATTATTCTTTTGGCTTGCTGCTTTTTGAATTTGATTTTGGCTATCCATTTTAATATTGTGGTAAAAGTTTGTCCTTTTCTCTACCCTTTGAGTCTTTGATTCTGCAATAAATTTTGTAGTCACATTTAGCTACGTTGGCTTGATTTTATTAAAATCAACAATACTATTCCTTAGTTGTAAAAACTTCATTTCAGGGGCTTATGCTAGTTGCTGTAGATATATAATATTACTATTACGCAAAGTTGTATTGTGCAGCACCACTCTTGTTTGAGGTAAACATTGTTTCCCTCAATATCTAAGGTGATTGTCTTGTACATGCTGTCTTTGAGTTTAAAGATTAAAAGTAGAATAATTGAAAGTTGTCATTCTTTGTTTGAATTCTTGATGTTGTTGATTCAATACTATAATAAGTAGAATATTAATTTTGATTTTTGAAATAATGAAATTATGTAAGGAATTCTTTGTTTCTTGTGGAATTTGAGATGGTTTTATGGTTTTTTTGGTGTGTATATGTGTATGTATGTGTGCGTGTATGTGTGTGTGGGTGCTTATGCCACTGTGTGCATATGGATGTCAGAGGACAACTTGTTGGATTATTCTCCTTTCCACTAGTGTTCAAGAACTGAGTTCAGTTGTCAGGCCTGGTGGTGAGTGCTCTCCACATTGAGCCATCCTGCAGCCCCTCCTTGTGGACTTTGGATGGAGTGGGAAGTTTGGATTATGAAAGTTGTAGTAGATGATGCTCAGAAATATAGATGGATATAGATTTAAAACTACTGGATCTGGACATGTAGCTCAGTAATTGTCTACCTCACAATTAAAAGTCCTCAAATAACACCATCAAACAAAACATCAAAACTCTGCCTACATTCTCTGTACAGTTTGTGAACTATATGTATTGTTTAGACTCGATACACAAAAGGGTGTTTATCTTTGTCAAAAACATATTTCAAAAACAAGACAGGAGAACATGAAAGAATTAGAGAAATGGCTTTGTTTTGTTTTCTGAAGACTTCTTATTTATAAATATGAGTGCTCTGTTTACATACATACCTGCATGACAGAAGAGGGCATCAGATCCATTATAGATGGTTGTGAGCCACCATGCTGGTGCTGGGAATTGAGCTCTGGAAGAGCAGCCAGTGTTCTTAACTAGTGAGTTATCTTTCCAGCCCAAAGATAGGGTTTGGAAATACTATTTTCAGGAATATCTGGATCTACCTTTTAACTCCCAGTGTTTTGAAATTAGTGGAGCCCTGGCTGTCCTGGAACTCAATATGCAGACCAGGCTAGCCTCTGCAAGCATGAGGCACCCAGCTCCCACTCAGGTGTCAGTGTCCACAGGTGACAGATGCTGACCCTTTCGGAGATTCAAGTGCGTGAGCATGTTCTTGGGTCCCACACCTCTTCCTCTGTGTGTATTGCACCATTGAGCCATGCAGGGTGCGCAGGACCTGCTCTACTCAGGCTTGCTTGTCCCCTCCAGGGCCCACCTTCTGCATGACCTTGAGCTGTTTCTTCAACTCCAACTTCATGCTATCCACTCTCCCTCCTTCCCTCCCTTCCTTCCTTCTTTTCTTCCTTTCTTTTATGAAGACCAAGCTAGAGATCACCAGTTTCTGCCTCCTAGGTGCTAGGATTAGCGACATGTACTGTTATGCCCAGTTTATATCTAATTTTTAACTGTATATTGTTTATTTTGCCACCGAGACACCTCTTATGCTTAGTATTGATTTGTACTGTTCTTATCTTAAAAAGAGATTGACTATTGAGCTGTCCCGAACTCAGAAATCCAGAGATCTGTCACCTCCAGATAATCATCTTAGTCCCCAAAATGATGATTCTCCTGAGACACGAACTAAGAAAACTGGGTCATGCTCTGACATGCTTCTGGAAGGCGGTCCTACTTCAGCTTCTGTAAGAGAGACTAAAGAAGATGAAGATGATGAGGAGAAGATTCAGAATGAAGACTACCATGTAATAATAGATTTAGATTGGTAATGTGCACAGTAGGAGCGTGGGTTTCAGCATAAAATGTAGGGAAAACGGTGTCCTACAAATCTTGTCCACAGTTTTTATTATTGGTGTGTGCAATGTTGTATAAATATAATACTTAGACAGCATTGCAAAGTTATAAAAGTTAGTTAATTACAGAAGACCATTCTCTGGAACTGTGACACACAGTCTAAAAACTGTTTAAATTTTGGATTTTAAAAATAGGGTATTTTTTTTTTTGTTTTTTGTCTTTTAAATCATTGACTGTAGGTATTTTATTTCTTCTTGTAAGAGGACTTATGAGTTGGTTGGTTTTTGACAAGTCAGATAATAGCTGGAATAAGGATTCACTAAGTGGATTTTGTAGTTAAGATTAGGAGTCCAGAGTAGATTTTCTGTAACTGTTGCTTTTAAGATGGGAGACTTGGGTTTTATGTTTCATTTTACTCAACCTGTCAAAGTACAACTGCTTTAGTCTGAGCCCTATTTTCTTTCCTTAATTAATCAATGCATTTACTGTCATCAATCTGTCAGTGTTTTGAGACAGTGGAGCTTTGCCTGCCCTAGAATTCAATATGGAGACCAGGCTAGCCTCTGCAAGCATATGAGGCACCCAGCTCCCACTAAAGTGTCAGTGTCCACAGGTGACAGATGTTTACCCTTTTGAGTAAAAAGAATGGTCAAACTTGTAGATAAGGCAGCTGAAAGTTGTTCTGTGCAGGTGGATAGAGGGCTACGAGGGTGAAAAGGGCTGGGAGTAGGGGGTGTGGGCGTGTGACTTAAGTAGTAGATTGAGTTTTCTTTTTTAGCTCAAGCTGGCCATTGGTAACAAAACACTATGTGACAAAGGATGACCTTATGACCTTTCTGGCATCCTGCTTTCTCAAATTCCCAAGTGCTGAGATACAGCTGTGTACCTCTATACCTGGCTGTAAGAAGTTACCTTGTGAGGAGAACATTATTGGAAGCTGACTTTGAATATATGAATTATTCCTTGTTGCATTGAGGACCCAGCTCAGATTGATAAGTAACTGTAAATCAATAATGGTAGCAGTCAGTGAGGTTGTGTGACTTTTCTCTAGAGTACTTAGTGGTGTAAACATAGGATCAGAAAATAGAACTCTGCTTAGTGTCTTAACTGGGATGACCAACTGAATAGAAATGTTTGGAATAAAAATCTTAGTTTTAGCCAAGTGTGGTGGCCCTTGCTTAACGTTCTAGTTCTCAGGAGGCTGAGTAGGAAAATTAAGACCAGCCTCGACTACATTATAAGACTCTTGACTCAAAAAATTCTAAACGTGGAATGAAGGGGAATCTTGTTTCTGCCTTGTCATAGCATGAGCTCTCAGATGGAGATCTGGATCTGGATCTTGTTGGTGAAGATGAAGTGAATCACCTTGACGGCAGCAGCTCTTCTGCCAGCTCTACAGCAACAAGCAACACAGAAGAAAACGATATTGATGAGGAGACCATGTGAGTCCCATGGTAACACTTCTAAGTAGGGATCATTAGAAACTGTAGTTAAGTATGCAAATATTCAGGACTTTTGTTTTTTATATATAATCTAGATATAAACTAGGTCTTCTAAGCTAAGCTAGTTTTTGTTCTTGTTTTATTTACTTATTTATTCAAAAAATTGTTATTGAGCAAGGAGAGATGGCTCAATGATTAACAATACTGGCTGGCTGTTCTTCCAAAGGACCTGGGTTCAATTCCCGGGACCAATATGGCAGCTTATAACCATCTGTAATCTGATACTTCTGGCCTCTGTGGGCACTAGGCACACAGGTGGTACACAGACATAAATACAGGTAAAATACTCAAATACTTAAGATAAATACCTTTTTAAATTCATTTTTTATTTTTTGAGGTTTGGAGACAGGGTTTTTCTGTGTAGCCCTTGCTGTCCTTGGAACTCACTGTAGACCTGGCTGGCCTCAAACTCAGATGAGCCTGCCTCTGCTTCCTAAGTACCACCACTGCCCAGCATAAGTGTAAGTTTTTACAGATTTAAAAAAAAAAAAATGTGTGTATGTGTAATATAGGCATACAGAGGTCAGAGTTCAACTTGTAAGAGTTGGTGTTTTACTTCCATTGTGGGTTTGAGGGATGAATTTTTTTTGTAATTTATTTTACTTTTTGTGCTTCATGTTTTGCCTGCACATTTGACTGTGTGAGGGTGTCAGACCCCCTGGAAGTAGAATTACAGATAATTGTGAGCTGCCTAGTGGTTGGTAGGAATTGAACCCAATCACTAAGTTACATCACTGGCCCAAACCTGGACCTTGATGATTAGGCTAGGCTGCCTATTGTAACTTTTTCTGTCACTGTTTTGTGCCATGATCTTAATCATTGGAGCTACCTTATTTCCAGAATTTCAAGAGACTTTTTAAAAATAATGTTCCTCAGTTTTATTTGATAGTAAGGCTTCAGAAATCCTTATACTGTCACAATTTGAGCTGATCTTAACATTTCTTTAATTATATAGAACTAGCATTGTCTTTCTTGCTGTTTCTAATAGTACTTTGTAGTTTAAAGTAGTTCAGAGTTGATTTTTTAAAAATAAAAAAGGAACCAGCACCCTGTTTTCTGAAGTTGTTTTAGTCATATGAAGTAATTAGTTGTGTGTGTGTGTGTGTGTGTGTGTGTGTGAATGTGAGAGAGAGAAACAGGGACAGAGACAGAGACACACAGACACTGAGTCAGGGTTTTAAGTAACCTCACAGAACTCGTTATGTAACTCAGGATGGCCTTGAATTCCTAGCCCTCATTTGTGTACCTCCCAAGTATTGGGTGTATGGGAATGTATCAGCACTCCTGACTTGGAGGTTTTTTCCTTAAATATTAAAATGTAAGGTGTGGGGCGTTTTTTTGGGGGGGTGGGGTTATCATTATTTTGTTTTTGTCTTTGTGGTTTTTTTTCTCTGTCATTAGAGTGTGGGCCCTCCTGTTTTTTTTTTGTTGTTGTTGTTTGGTTTTTTGTTTTGTTTTGTTTTGTCTTTGAGATGGTCTTACCATAGACTAAGCTGCTCCCAAAGTTGCTATATAACTGAGAATGAGAACTTCTGATCTTCCCATCTCTGCCTCCTTCATCCTGGGATTGCTGGGATTTCTGGTGGGTACCATGCTGTTACCCCTGTGTCCACGTGGTGATAAGAGTTCAAACCCTAGGCATCTTAAGTTCTAGATCAGTACTGTAGATCAGTGCTGTAGATCAGTACTGTAGCTGGGCGGTGGTGGCGCACGCCTGTAATCCCAGCACTCTGGGAGGCAGAGGCAGGCAGATTTCTGAGTTCGAGGCCAGCCTGGTCTACAGAGTGAGCTCCAGGACAGCCAGGGCTACACAGAGAAACCCTGTCTCAAAAAAACCAAATCAAAAAAAAAAAAAATCAGTACTGTAGTAACTGAGCTATATGCCTAGCAACAGAGACAAGTCATTATAAACGTGTAACTTCTCCTTATGGTGTTGTGTTGTAAAAATTAAATATTATTAGCTTACTTTGATGTTATTTAAAACTTATTTGACAATTAAATGTATACTCATGACTCTAAGGTCTTCTCATAGTTTTATTTAGAAACACAAAACTGATTGACGTGTGACAAATACAATTTTTTAAAATTTTTAAAATTCATGTACAGTGTGCTTTGAGAGTGCACATACACACCATAGTGCATGTAAAAGTCAGAGGATTACTTGGGAATCAGCTCTCCCTCTCTCTCCCTCTTTTTCCCTCCCCCCCCCCCCCCCATGGCACCTGAGGCTTGAACTCAGGTTATAAGGCTTTGTGTCACGTTCCTTTTACTTGCTTATCATGAACATGATGGATTTTGTCTATTTGCAGGTCTGGAGAAAATGATGTAGAATATAACAGTATGGAGCTGGAAGAGGGAGAGCTCATGGAAGATGCCACTGCTGCAGGTCCTCCAGGTACAGAGACCGGCCTCCATGAGTCACTCTGAATTCTCTGTGATCACCTCCTGATTGCCATGTTTTAGTGGGGGGCAGCCAGTGGTATAAAGGAAGGTTCTTGGTAATGCTGCACTGATGATTTTTTTTTTTTTTAGATTTGTTTTTTTTCGAGACAGGGTTTCTCTATATAGCCCTGGCTGTCCTGGAGCTCACTCTGTAGACCAGGCTGGCCTCGAACTCAGAAATCCGCCTGCCTCTGCCTCCCAGAGTGCTTGGATTACAGGCGTGCGCCACCACCGCCTGGCTCTGCACTGATGATTTTTAAAACACTAGTAATAACTAACATTACAAAATGTTTCTCTGTACCTGGCACCTTTTGACATACTTTTTGTGTACCATAATTATTTATAAAATTCTGAGACAAATTTTGAAGCCTCCATTTGTCTGTCTGTCTGTCTATCTATCTATTCATTATTTATTCTGTTTCTTGACATAGAATCTCACTGTGTAACCTGATTCTCTTGCCTTGGTCTTTCCAGAGGTGGAATTACAGGCATAGACCACCACACCATGTGTTCAGCTGCCTAAGAATTCATGATGGAGTTTAACTTTTGACATGAATTTTGGTGACAAAATGTATAGCTATTAAAACTGATGTATAGGTAAATTAAGCAGCTTACCCTTTTTTCACAGTGTAGCAAAGAGTAAATGGTTTTGGGGTTTGAATGGATTCTAAGATCGTTTAGTATACTCTTGACTCTGGAATGTAAGTCTAATTTGTATTACGCTTTGGTTATAGAATGATCTAAATTATAGCCTTATTGGATCTGGGCTTACAAAGGATCTTTAGAAAGCTCATTTTTGGAGTTACACAAACTCAGGTTTAGCTTACCTGGTCACGTACTTAGGTGTTGGTACAACTAAGCCAGAGCTTGAGATTGTCTTGTTCTTGAATGTAGTCCTCCACCTTACTAAATCACAGTTATTCCTGAGAAGACCTTATTTGTGTAATGGATGATTTTCTTTTGGTCTTTAGGTCTGTTTGTGAAAGTTGGCTGGAAAACTTAAAACCTGGCTTTTGGTATCTTTAATCTTAGCTCTTGGAAGACTGAGGCAGGGGAATTAAGAAATCAAGGCCAATCTGAGCTGCATTATAAGATCTTACCTCTTTTTTTTTTTTTCCATTTTTTTTTTAAATGCTAACTTTGTATTACTTTTAATTTATTCGTTGTCTTCACTCAGTTTTCTTTTGAAACTTAGTAACAGCCTGGGTAATTTGTAAAGGTTTTATTTGATTCACAGTTATAAAGAATAAGAAATTCAAACCAGGCATTGGGTATGTTTCTTCCTATCTTATTGGTGGGCACTACCCACCAATAAGAATATATTTTCAGAGTAGCTCTGGTCGTCATGACAATGGGGGAGAACATCTTGGCTTGGGTTCATTTTCTGCTTCTTATAAAAGCCAGGGTTCCAGTAAATTAGGAGCCTACCTTCTGGCCTAATTCAATCTTGATTTTCTGCCAAAGGACCCACGTGCAAATACAATAAAATATGTTTCCAGCTGATTAAACTTAGGATGGAATTTAAATTTTGACCTGAATTTTGATGGCAGATATGTGAGACAGAGCATTCTACCTATAGGTCCCCTAAACTCCCAGCTTTCTTATAGAATACCAGGTCCTTCAGGCCTGAGGCAGAGAATACTACATTGCTGTGAATAGGGTGGGAAATAACTCCTGCTAGAATGAATCCCAAGCAGTTTGACTGTGGCCACACATTAGCCAGCTCTCGTGTCCTACCCGGAGCATCTGTGATGCTTGCTTCCTACCGGAGGTCATAGTTTGGAGGTCCAAGAATGTGTCCACATCTGCTCAGCTTCAGATGAGGGTCTTGTGGAGTGCATATAACTGCTGTGGCCAGCTCTGAGAGAAGGCATAATACCAGGAGTAACCTTGCTTTGTATCATCTTGGTCTCATAACTCAGCCATTCTTGAGAGAACTAATTCAGTCTGGAAATAAGATATTATTATATGAAATCAAACCTCTAATGACCTAGTTATTTCTTAAAATTTCTAACACTTCAGTAACTGTTAGACTAGAATCAGATTTCAGTGCAAATTCTTGTAGGGACATTTAAGCCATAGCACCCATGTTGCCTTTAGTATGAATGCTGACAAGTTCTTTTCATACTTGGGTAAATAAAGACATCTCTACCATTTACACTTCCAACCTAAACCTTCTGTCTTAATGTTGTCTGTCCATATTTCCTTTTCAGTCCCATCTCTAGCCTTTATCTTTACCATGACTTTCAGATCATATAGACTCAGTATGACTAATCACCTCCCCAACAGAATAATTACTTGTTATTTGATTATTGCCAGCAGTGTGTGTTCTTCACTTCTTCCCCTGAAACTTGTGTTACCAAGTTAAATTGGTTCTGCCCTGTAAGTAGTGCCTACTCTCCTTTGTTAGGCATCTTGTTTGACAGCACTATGATTGGAGTTCCTGTAACAGTTACGTAGCTTTACTGCTGTGTTCCTTATGTGTTCGACACAGCATGTATTGAGAATGAAACTTTTTGGTTTGCTTTGTCTTTTTCTTTTAATGGCTATCTGACAATAGTGCTTTCCTATTTAACAGTTCTTCACTAGATTTCAGATATAAAATCAAATCCAAATTCTTTTATCTGGACCACATGTTTCTTTGTGTTCTAGTTCTTGTTAATTTTTTTAATTATGTAAAAATATTATTTTTGTTTGTCTTTGAGACATGGACTTTATCCATAGCTTTCCTGGAACTTGCTTTGTAGACCAGGCTGATGTCAAACATAGAAGTCTGCCCGCCTCTGCCTCCTGAGTGCTGGGATCAAAGGTGTGTGTGCTGCCATTGCCTAGTTGAGTATTCTTTTCCCTCTGAGGCCAAAAGAGTGCATCTGAACCCTGGAGCTGCTGCAGTTGCTAACAGAGTAAGCTGCCATGTCCTCTTAAAGAGCAGCAAGTGCTCTGAACCATTGAGCCATGTATCCAGCCCTACCTTCTCTACAGTTCTAAGAAGTGGACAGAAGCTTCTTTTAGACCCTCTATTGTTCTCATTTTCCTCATTCCCTTCCCAATGTTCCCCTTCCTCATTGAAGTATGCACACTCAACTGCTATTCTTTCATTTTAGCTCATATTTTATTTTTTCTTGGAAGACCTTAAAACAAATCTGTTTTCTGCTTTCAGAGTAACCTCTTAGACTGGGTATTTACCATGTAATTGCTTGTCTTGGCCACCTTCTTTTCTAGGTTGAAATTAAAATTGTGTTCTTCCTCCTTTTTGTCCCTCTAGCATATAATACCATATCAGAAAAAAACATTTAGCATTTTAAAATAAATATTATCCATTGTAAAACTATTTTAATGCCCATTTTCAAGATTTTTGAGTAGTACAGAAAACATGTAGAGTCTGTGTTAGTATAAAATGATAATGGATATACTGAAGTAAGGCCTTGGTTGTTTTAGTTCTGTCTATCCATTTCTCAAGATGTGTGGTAGGAAAATTCTTAGATATAACATTGGTATACATAAGATAAACATGGTTAGGTATTTGATTCATTCAAATGTTTATTAAGAGAGAGCTTGCTCAGCATATATGAGACTATGTTTAATCCTCAGTAGCCTTTTATAAAAAAGTATTTACTAATAATGTGAAGTGGGTGCTGCTTTACTATGTTGCTTCAAGTATTGAGTTAATGTCATCCCTGTCCAGTGTAGGTATTTCCCTACACTGCTGCATCATGCCTTTCTAGGACCAGGGCCCTCTTCTTCTTTCTTCTTGGGCTTTATTTGATACGTGAATTGTGTCTTGGGTATTCTGAGCTTCTGGGTTAATAGCCACTTATCAGTGAGTACATACCATGTGTGTTCTTTTGTGATTGGGTTACCTCACTTTGGATGATATTTTCTACTTCACCCATTTGTCTAAGAATTGCATGAATTCATTGTGTAAATTTGTTTTTTGTCATGGAATACCTTGGTTTCTTGGTAATTGAGAGATTTGCTGGATATAGCAGTCTGGGTTGGCATTTGTGTTCTCTTAGGGTCTGTATGACATCTGCCCAGGCTCTTCTGGCTTTCATAGCCTCTGGTAAGAAGTCTGGTGTAATTCTGGTAGATCTACCTTTATATGCTACTTTACCTTTTTCCCTTACTGCTTTGTTTAGTACATTTGGCATTTTAATTATTATGTGATGGGAAGAATCTCTTTTCTGGTCAAATCTATTTGGAGTTCTGTAGGCTTCTTGTATGTTCATGGGCATCTCTTTCTTTAGCTTAGGGAAGTTTTCTTCTATAATTTTCTTGAAGACATTTACTGGCCCTTTAAGTTGGAAATCTTCACTCTCTTCTATACCTAGAATCCTTAGGTTTGGTCTTCTCATTTTGTCCTATATTTCCTGGATGTTTTGGGTCAGGAGCTTTTTGCATTTTGCATTTTCTTTGATTGTTTTGCCAATGCTTTCAATGGTGTCTTCTGCATCTGAGATCCTCTCTTCTATCTCTTGTATTCCATTGTTGGTGACGGAGTCCCAAGTGATCTTACACTCAGGTGTTCTCTGCTTTCCTGGCTGTAACAGCCCACTCAGTCGCAGGAGTGAAGATGGTGGCCTCACCTCTAACAGCGGGACTCCCTGCAGGGCGGATGTCCCCTGGCTGGCGCCGTGGTGGCACTACCCAGCTCTTGGGTGCAGGTGGTACCCTGGCGGGCCGTGTCCCCAGCGATCTTACACAGGTGTTCCCTGTGTACCTGTCTTCACCTGTCTGCTCAGTCACCATAATTCCCCATTCTTAAGTAAAGGCTATGCTTGGGAAAACCTGGCCAGCATCACCTATGATAGCATCATTTGGGATAAGATATTCTGATGTATAAAGAACATATCTATGTACCTCTGTAATATTTAAATCAGAGAAGCCCTTAAGTGACAAAATTATCCAAATACAGACAACAGTCACAAATCAGAAGCTTAATTCAATATTCTTGAGTAAACTATAAATGTTCTCAATTAAGTTCTAGAAAAGAAAAAGTGGGCATGTGGGAGAAACTTATCTATAATAAGAATTTAGTTAATAACTTAGCATTTCAGTATTGGTTCATTTGTTATAGTAAATGAATCATAGTAATGAAAGATGTTAACAGAGAAATTAGTGTGACATATATAGAAGCATTGTAAAGCTTTTCAATAATTCCGAATTTTCTAAAAATTGAGAAAATGAATGAAACGGTGATTAAAAGTGGAGTGGGATTGTGTGGAACATTTCTGAACTTTTATGCCAGGCTCAGTCCAATTCCATAGCAAAAATAAATAAATTTAAAAAAATTTAAAAGTAAGAGACCCTGATTCAAACACAGTTGAAGGCCAGGACTAGCACCTGAGGTTGTGTTCAACATCTGAAACTTTATTATGGCGTACATGTGCACACACTGTGAAATATGCCCTAGATAGTCAGGGCTACATAGACCCTATCTACCTATCTTTAAAATAAGTGAATGAATGAATGAGAAAGTTCATAGGACTACTACATTTCTAAATAAAATTGACCTTAATAAGGTAATTACTCAAAACATTTGTTCTTTCTTTTGAGACAATATTTCATTATGTGGCCTTGATTGGCCTGGAGCTTAATATATAGACCAGGCTGTCTTCTTAAATGAATACTTATTGTTTTTTATTTATTGATGTATTTATAGGATCTCACTTTTGTAGCCTTGGCCTACCTGGAACTCATGAGGCCTAGACTGGCCTTCAGCTCACAGTACTGTAGTGCTGCAGCCTCTGCAAGCTGGCCTTACAGGCCGCACCTGGCTGCTTAAAGTATTAGCAATTCTCAACATATTTTGGAATTCTTCGGTTATTTCTTTAGATAATTCTTTGTAGTTTTTCCTTCTTTTGTGATTCAAGTTATATGTTGCTACACTTATGAGGGACCCACACATTTCTGAAACTCTTTATTCTTTTGTGTTTTGTCTTTGTAGGAAATGCCAAATTAAAACCATAATAAGATACCAGTGCACATTGGTCATAATGGTTAATATTTATTTTTTCTTTTTCCTTTATATAGCCTGGGTTGGTTTTTAACTTGTTATGTAGCCAAATATGGCTTTAAATTTCTGATCCATTAACCTCCAATCCTCAGCCTCTCAAGTGTTAGGATTATAGAGGGTGTCACCACACTTAATCTGGTTAATATTTTAAAAACTAGCAGTACTAAATGCTAAGCATATAGAGACATGGAAACTCTTACTCTGCTCATGTGATTGAAAACTTTTTCTTGCCTTGACCCTGGCCTGCCCCAAGTTGTGTATTTGATACACATATATTGTTTGTGTGGTGCTTTGAATGAGGTTGTGACTGCTCTTGAATTCTGGGTAGTAGCAAGGCTCATGCTCAGTTACTGTTCTAGTGTTCATTGGTTGACAGTATGGTTTCTTTGTGGTTTTCATTATGAACATGATCTAAGACACAGATCTGCAGGTAGGTATTCAACCAGTTGTTTTGTTTAATATGTGCAAATGCATACACTCTGTTTTTCTGTTGGATTCATTTGCAGGTAGTGGCCACAGCTATGTGGGTGCCAGTAGCAGAGTGGCAAGAAGAGCACATTTATGCTCTGCAGCTACCAGTAGCTTATTGGACATCGATCCTCTAATCTTAATACATTTATTGGACCTTAAGGACCGGAGCAGCATGGAAAACCTGTGGGGTTTACAGCCCCGCCCATCTGCTTCACTGCTGCAGCCCCCAGGTAAAGTAATAAGTAGTTGTTTTTTCTTTGGTTCTCTGGAAGGACTGTTCGGTTTCTATCTCTGTATCTCAACTGAGTATTGAAACACAGTATGTTTTTGTAGTAAAATGATTTTTCATTTATTTCATATGAGTGACTTTTTAACCTATCCACTCCCCGTCTGTGTATGTGGATCCATGAACTGTGGATTGAATTCACAATCTTGTCATGCTAGGTGAACTGTGCCGATGACCCTCCCCCTTTTTCCCTGTCTTTGCTCAAAAGTGTCATGTCAGAAACAAATTAAGTGTCTTTTAAAGGGTTTCAGGGCTAGGATGTGTAGCTCAGAGTATAGTATAGTAATCTGCCAGCATACCCACCTCTGTGTTTGATCCTAACACTTCAGAGAACAAAAGAAGAGAATTTCTAAATGATTGCCCTTTATGTGGTGTCTAGTTGATAGTTGTATGGAGGAGTATAGTTGGCCTCTCTGTGAATGGATTCAGTTTTCAGACCTGCTTTTCTAGGGGAAATGTATCTAATTTGAACATAGAAAAAATTTGCTTAAATGTTCATTAAATGAAAAATGCATACCATTGCCATGGTGGCACTCAGCATGGTTAAGACTGAGTCATAAGGATTCCTCTGAGTTTGATTGTAACTTAGTGACATAGGGGGTTCAAGTCCAGTCTAGACTATATTGTGTGACTTATTTAAAAAAAGAAAAACAGAACAACAGCTGAGCATGGGGGCATAAGTTTTGTTTTGTTTTGTTTTTTTGTTTTTTGAGTCGGGGTTGGGGCATAAGTATGTATGTATGTATGTATGTATGTATTTATTGGTTTTTCAAGACAGGGTTTTTCTGTGGAGCCCTCACTGTCCTGGAACTCACTTTGTAGACCAGGCTGGCCTCAAACTCAGAAATCTGCCTGCATCTGCCTACCGAGTGCTGGGATTAAAGGCGTGTGCCACCACTGCCTGTCAGTTGGGAGTCAGAAACTGGCCAATCTCTGTGAGTTGAAGACCAGCCTGGTGTACATATTTAGTTCTAGAATAACCAAAAGATACATAGGGTGAGACCCTGTCTCACACATACAAAGAAACATCAAAGTATTTTATGCCAAATTTATTTAAAAGAATAAGGCATTATTGAAGTAGGACTGAGATCTGTATAGACCAGTCTAGCCTCTTTGAATCTGAGCTATAGCTGTTTTATACAGACAGTGATTTATCATAAAAAGCTAGAGTTCGAAGACCAGTTTTTTTTATTTGATATATTTTTTATTTACATTTCAAATGATTTCCCCTTTTCTAGCCCCCCACTCTCCGAAAGTCCCGTAAGCCCCCTTCTCTCCCCCTGTCTTCCCACCCACCCCTTCCCACTTCCCCGTTTTGGTTTTGCCGAATACTGCTTCACTGAGTCTTTCCAGAACCAGGGGCCGCTCCTCCTTTCTTCTTGTACCTCATTTGATGTGTGGATTATGTTTTGGGTATTCCAGTTTTCTAGGTTAATATCCACTTATTAGTGAGTGCATACCATGAGTCACCTTTTGAGTCTGGGTTACCTCACTTAGTATGATGTTCTCTAGCTCCATCCATTTGCCTAAGAATTTCATGAATTCATTGTTTCTAATGGCTGAATAGTACTCCATTGTGTAGATATACCACATTTTTTGCATCCATTCTTCTGTTGAGGGATACCTGGGTTCTTTCCAGCATCTGGCAATTATAAATAGGGCTGCTATGAACATAGTAGAGCATGTATCCTTATTACATGGTGGGGAATCCTCTGGGTATATGCCCAGGAGTGGTATATAGGAGCCAAGCCTGGATTCTGTCTGTCCACTAGCAGATCAGGATGTAGGTTTCAGCTGCTTCTCTAGTACCACTTCTGTCTGAGTGCCTCCATGCTTCCTGCCATGATGATAATGGACTGAACCTCTGAAACTGTAAGTCATCCCAATTAAATGTCACGAGTAACCTTGGTCATGATGTGTCTTTATAACAGTGGAACAAAGATCAAGATACATGCTACCCAGACCAGTTTGGAGTTTGGAGCATTTCATACCCTGGCTGGAGAGATGGCTCAGCAGTTAAGAGCACTGGCTGGTCACTCTTCCAGAGGTCCTGAGTTCAATTCCTAGCAACCACATGATGGTTAACAACCACCTGTAATGGGATCTGATGCCCTCTTCTGGTGTGTCTGAAGACAGCTATAGTGTACTCAAACATAAAATAAATCTTTAAAAAGGAAGGAAGGAGAGAGAAGAAGAAAAAGGAGGGAAGAAGAGAAGAAAACATCTTTGGAATAATAGATAATTAGGAGCTGTGACAGGTCACAGGTTTGGGGGTTAAGGGTGACATTGTGGCAGATTGTCTTTTTAGGTAAGAATTTTATCAGAAGCATTATTAATGCCATTGAAAGATAGAAGCATGGTGAGCACTCTGAGGGGAGGTTAGGCCCAAGAGGTGTGTAGGGAGGTGGAGTCCCAGGAAGAGGTCTTAGAGGGAAGGTTTTATCAGTGTACAGCTAGGCTGTGTCTGATTCCTGCGTAGCAAAGGGAGAGGTGGGAGAGGGAATTCTGGGGATGAAATGTGGTACTCCAAGGATGAGGAGGAAGTGAGTGAAGAGGAAGGATCTATGATATCACCCAGGAATCTGGTAATTTTAGGTCTGTAAGCTTTGGGAGAGTGAGACTGGCACCCGGGATTCTGTTTGCAGGCTCCTAGGCTTCTGCTGGTTATCTACTCTCCCCATGGCAACAGGGACCCCAGACTCAACTATGAGGGTGGCGAGGAGAGGGCTGCAGATGGAGGGTGACTTGGGCCGAGTCTCACCTGGGATTGTATGTGCACATAAAATATGGAGAGCAGAGTTGATGAAGTGTTTGGCTTCTAGGTTTTTCTTTTTCATTCTTAAAATTATGACTAAAAAACTATAGAAAAAGTTTAACAGTGGCCGTGCACACCTTTAATCCCAGTGGCAGGGCAGGCTGGTCTCCAGAGCCAGTTCTAGGACAGCCAGAGCTACACCTGTCTTGATGTCCACCCCTCCCCCCAAAATATAGAAAAAAATGAGAAAAATATTTTAAGAAAAAACACAAGTCAGAACAATCTCTAGAAGTAGGTATATAAATCAAAGTGGTGATTGTTATCCATACTTCTAACTTGAAGGTTTTACATATGAATAGCATTAAAACAGTTACACCTGCGTTTAAATAGTAGAATTTAGTGCATGCTTTACTTTTTAAATTTCATTTATTTATGTCGGTATGTGTGTGTATATGAGCATGTATGTGTTGTGGTGTAAGTATAGAGGTCAGAAGACACTTGGAAGACTCAGTTCTCCCCTCAGCCACATAGTAGATCCCTAGGGATAGCCTCAGGTGGTCAGGCTTGGCAGCAAGTACTTAAAAACTAAGCCATCTCTCTGGAGGCATGTGCTTTGGTGATATCATAAAGCACCTTACCACATTCTCATATTACATTTGTGGGAAAGAATGAGGTCATGAATGTTAAAATTGTATATGACAATGATTTATCATTTGCTTTCTTTTTGAAGCATCATATTCTCGAAAAGATAAAGATCAAAGGAAACAGCAGGCGATGTGGCGAGTGCCCTCTGACCTAAAGATGCTGAAAAGACTCAAAACACAAATGGCTGAAGTCCGGTGTATGAAGACTGATGTGAAGACTACACTCTCAGATATAAAGGGCAGCAGTGTTGCTTCTGCAGATATGCAGGCAAACCTTTTCTGTGCTGACCAGGCAGCTTTGGCTACCTGTGGACCCGAAAGCTCTGGTAGATTACAGGATTTGGGAATGGAGCTTCTAGCAAAGTCATCAGTCGCTGGCTGTTACATACGAAACCGTAAGTGAAGAAGTTCCTATAATGTAAATTTCTCTCATGCTCCTTGACACACCAGAAGAGGGCATCAGATCCCATTACAGATGGTTGTGAGCCACCGTGCAGTTGCTGGAAATTGAACTCAGGACCTCTGGAAGAGCAGTCAGTGCTCTTAACTGAGCCATCTCTCCAGCACCAACATTTTTCTTTTTTAAATTATTTTTTGTGTGAGTTTGTATGTGCACACATGGTGTACTTATGGAGGTAAGAGAACAGCTTTGCAGAGTCTGTTCTCTCCTTTCACATGTACTTGGCATTAAATGACACTTTGGTAACCTTATGGATCTTGCATTGTAGTGATAAGAATCAGACAATAAAGTATGTAGATAAATAAGTGAATATAAAATTAATGGATACTTGCACTGTGAAACAAGAGCAGATGAATAATGCCTAGTGTTGGAGAGGCAGAGGCAGTCAGTCCCTGTAAAGAGCATGTTTGAGCTGAGCCCTACAGATGCCTGAGGGAAGCTCTGTTCTGTATAACCAGGACAGAAATGCAAATTCATTGGTCTAAGATTGACATTAAAGGGTTAAAGGGAGACTAGCATGAGTGGATATGGATAATCAGTCAGGGCAGACGGAGATAGTCAAAGATAACGGGGTTTAACCCAGAATCTTACAAAACTCCAATATGGAGTTTGAGCTGTTTGTTCAGAAACAGCTGCATGTGGAGGAAGATCTAATAAAGCTTCAGAGCAGGTGCTTCATTAAGTTAGGTTGTGTGAGTTTAGTCATGTCAGCTGGAGCTGAAGCCGTGGGTCGGTAGGCTTGCTCACAGCCTTGCAGCATGCTTTCTAAGTATGTAACTGACACTGTTTTAGATGTATAAAGGAACAGTTCATCAGTACATACAACACATACAATGTAGGTAATAGAATTCAGTTTTTGATTTCTTTCAAGATAGAGTTTCTCTTTGTAGCCCTGGCTTTCCTGGAACTTGCTCTGTAAGGCTGACCTTGAATTGAAGATTCAGTTCTTTGTCATAATTGTAGTTGAAAAGTGCTGGATAGTTCTGAGAAAGATGGTAACTGAGAATTATTTTATTTTGTCCTAAGCAACTTAGTGATTAGTGACGTCATCTACTCAGCAGCAATTCAAAGCCTTGGTTTGTCCAGGTAATCCCACTGTCAGGAAGAGGAAGCAGGAGGATCCTGAGTTTAAGGCCAGTTTGGGCTATATGGTAAAAATTTGTGTTGGGGCAGAGAAGGTCAGAGAGTCAGAGATTCTGTTTAAATATGCTGTTTGGACACATGCTAGGTTGCCTAGTAAACTGTCCTAGGCAGGCATTATATACAGATCAACCCTGGGAGTGGTCACAGCTGATCATAACAGAATGCGAGTACCACCACTCTGTGATACTGTTTAAGTCGCTCTCTCCCTCTCCCTCTCTACCTCTCTCCTTTCACCCTCCCTCCCTCCCTCTCTCCTTCCCTCTCCCCCTCTCCATCCTCTTTCCTGTCCCTCTCCCTCCTCTCCCCCTCCCCCTCCCTCTCTCTTCCTTTCCCCTCTCAGTTCTGGCTGGAATTTGCTATGTAGAGGAGGCTAGCCTGGGAATCACAGATTCACTTGCCTCCATCTAACAGCAAATGTAGTGATTTTTTTTAAATGGTTTTTTTTTTTTTTTTTTGAGACAAGGTTTTTGAGACTATGTAACCCTTGCTCTTCTAGACCTCACTGTGTGTACACCATGTTGGCCTTGGCCTTGAACTCAGAGATCTGCCTGCCACTGTCTGCCTCTTTCTCTCAAGTTTAAAGTTATGCACCACCAGGGCCAAGCAGTGGTATTGATTTTATGAAGTCTTCACAGTAAAGCACTGCTCACACGTTTAAAGGTCTGGTGAAGAAAAGGGATGGGGCGACTGCTAATGGAAATGGGAAGAAATCATTAAGACAAGTGGACAACTAGATAGTATTATTTCAAAAATCTAAGAAAACATTCTAAAAAGTGTTGCTTTCTATGCTCTATATTTTTGAGAAGCGTTAGTACAAGATTGAATGGAAGAGTATACCAATGATATCTGAGAAGAGAAAACAAAGTTTTTTTCAATAAGTTGCATGTGAACTGAGGAGAATCTGGGGGCCTGTGTGAATTGAGAAAGAGTTTAGTATTGGGCACTGCCTATGTGTGCTCAATTCACAAGTCATATATGCTGTGAAAAAAAGTCTTAAATTATAGTAAAGTACATGTAATGTAAATTTGTTATTTTAGCCGTTAGTTGGGGAACCCTGTGTGTTTAACATTTTTGGCAAGGTGAACATAATATAAAATTTCCCATTGTAGTCTGCAACAGTTGAATAGTGTTAATCACTTTGGTATTGATGTACATCCTCCGTTCCGTCCACCTCTGGGTTTTCCTCACTCTAAACTGCATCACTTATCAGCAATTCTCCATTCTTTCCCGGCACCTGAGGATTGCTGCTTTGCTTTCTGGGGCTATGAGTCACTCTTTTAGGTGCTGTTTGTGAGTGGAATTGTTGCAGCATTTGACGTTGGGGGGGTGTTCATGACTGGTTTCTTTATCTCACGACTCTAAGGTTCGTCCATGTACCAACGTGCAGAACTTCCTTCTTTCTAAACGGCAGAACCCCGCTCTGTGATGTTTACAATACATTTTGTTTGTCCATTCCTTCTTTGGACAGTTGGGTTGTTTATAGCTTTTGGCTCTAAACGTAGATATGTCTTTTTAAGCCCCTTTATAAAACTGTCAGCGTGTATACTGGCGTTACTAGATTATTCTATCTTTAACTTTTCAAAGGTGTGGGGGTGAGATGCTGTGCTTTTTGCTGATACTACACTTTTAACTTGGCCCAGATTCCACTTCTCCATATGCTCACCAGCACTTAGTATTTTCTGGTTGTTTGTTTGTTTGTTTTTAAACTAGCCTTCCTAATTAACACAGAAACAGAGTCTTGTTTTCACATTTTCATTTATATTAGAATAGACTTTTGCTATGTAGCCCAGACTAGCTTCAAACTTCTGGTGCCTGACCAGATGAGGTTATTTAACTCTTTTTCCTTCTTCTCCATTTCCCATTATCCTTTCAAGACTCCTACATGTTTATCATGAGTTAATACTAATACATTCCTTTTACTGGTCAAACAATATTTTATTATATAACTGTACCACATACTGTTTATCACAGTTGATATGGATAGCTCATTAGTACTTTTTGGCTATAATTAGTGATGTTATTGTGACTATGTATTATAAGTTACCATGTAGATGATAAATATTTTGTTTGTTTTGTGTGTGTACTTGGAGGTGGACCTGCTGGGTTAAATGGAAACTGTGTTTCAGTTTTTGAGGAACTGCTGGTGTCATACTGTTTTCAGAACATCCGCAGACTTGTATTTCTGCCAGTCATGTGACTTCCGCTTCTTCATGTTGTCCGCAGCACTTCCTCCTGTCCATCCCTCCTTTACCCATTGAAGTCAGACTGAATGTGTAGATTGCTTCTGGATTCTCAGTTTCGTCAGATACCTGTCCACATGCTGGTACTACCCAGTTGTTCTGTGATGTGTGTGTGGGGGTGGGGGGTGGGGGGCGGGAGGGTGGTTCTTGGTGGTCGGGGAGGGGCATGGCAGTATTGAATGTGGGACTCCCCATCCATTTCTACCAGCAGCAAGTTCCTGTGCTCCTCCCTCAGCCACCCGTTTGAGACTGGGTCTCACTCTGTAAGCCAGGCTGGCCTGGAGCTCACTGTGCAGCCCACTTAGGCTGCCCTTGAACTCAGGACAACTCTTTCTCAGCTTCCCCAGTGCTAGGATTTCAGATTACTTGCTCTTATTTTTCTAGTTTTTGAGCTTACAAGCTTCAGTGTCAGAGGAGAGCTGCCCTCTCGCTTAGTTCTGATTGCAGCTGAGGATCAGCTGTGGGATGCAAGCCTAAGGCCTGGGTTTATCCCTGGCAGTGGATACTGGCAGTGAGTCTTCTGTGTGTGTGTGTGGGGGGGGGGGGGGAGGAGAATGGAGGGGTTGGGGGGGGGGAGAGAGAGATTCATAAAAGAACCTGTCTGTCTGTCTCTCCTTTTTCTTTTCTTTCTTTCTTTTTCTTTTTCTTTTTCTTTCTTTCTTTTTCTTTTTCTTTTTTTTTTATGTTTACTTAGGAGGAAGTGTGTGTGGACAATTTAAAGGAGGTGATTCTCTCCTCTCACCCTATGGTTTCTAGAAATTTGAACTCAGGCTGTCAGACTTGGCCATTAAAGTTCTAATTCTGTCTTAGATTTTTGTTTTGTATTTGATACCGAAAGTGTAAAATTCAACGTGGTACTCCATCCACGGCTTCTGTTTGGAATTCCTCTTCTATGTATAGGAGTTCACTGAGTCTTTGGGTCTGGTTAATTCTGGTGTGTGGTGTTTTTGATAGGAATAGTTTTTCAAAGTTGATTCTGAAATTTTGTTATTTTAATCATATCGTTTTAGAACAGAGCCAAACTTGCTAAGCTGTCATCAGTAAATCTCTTCTGCTTTTTTAAAATCTGTTTTGGTTTAGTCTTTGAGACAGGGTCTCACATAATTCAGGCCGGCTCGGAATTCACAGTTCCCTGCTTCGACCTCTTGATGCTGTGATACTCATCTCATCTATTTATTCTTTGTTATTTTGGTAATTTCTCGAGTATGCATGCAAGTATGATTAGTTCTTGTTGTTACTGTCTTGTCCTGGATCTCCTCTCTGCCCATTATTTTAGGTTGTGTATTTTACTGTCATTACTACTTTAATCACAATTTTATTTGGTCACAAATAATTTGAAGTATTATGTTTATAATTTGTTTCAAATTTGACATTGATTATTTTTGATCCAATCAAGCACAATTTCCAGTTGTTTAATTTAGAATAGCTGTTATCAATCTCTGGGTCAGAACTTCTTTAGGGTCATATAATCAGATATCCTGCATTATCTGATATTTGCATTACAATACATAACAGTAGCAAAATTACGTATATGAAGTAGCAACAAAATAATTTCATGATTGGAGGTCACTACAACATGAGGAACTGTGTTAAAGGGTCTCGGTATTAGGAAGGTTGAGAACCACTGGATAAGAAGGTTTGTATTTTTGTTTATACTTCATCGTCTTCATTGATACTTGTTAAAAATGAGGTCATTGTCAATCTTATTAAGATTCTGTTTCAGAAGCAATAAAATAGAAATTACTTTTGTCACAGAGTAGTAAATAAGCTGTCAGGGTCACAGAGTTCCCTGTTGTTTTAAACATTGTAGACAGAAAAATATCCATGAATGGTAAGGATTAGACCTTTCTGACTGTAGAGTGAGATTTGTGACATTTTGTCATATTCAGAAATGCTTCTAATTATTTTTTGCAGCCACAAATAAGAAGAATTCCCCCAAGTCTGCTCGGGCCATAGCAGGCAGTCTGTCACTCCGAAGAGCTGTGGACTCCGGAGAGAACAGTCGTTCAAAGGGTGACTGTCAGGCTCTGTCTGAAGGTAAAGCTGAGGGGTTTATAAGATCATTTCATTGGGCACCTGCTTGGCTTGACTTGACGTTGCTTTAACCTTGGTGCTGAATCACAGTTGGACTGGGGCATGTGCGGCCTTTATCGGTTCCTTTTCAGGAGTTTGTCCTTTTGTTTGATTTTTGACTTTTAAGAAAAGATTTATTTTGATATATATTTTATCATATATTTGTCTGAATGTGAGAAGGTTTTACTCTTGATCCTCCTGTCTTAGCCTTCCAAGCTCTGGGGAGGCTCACATGCACCTCGGCTCTAGTGTTCGATCTCAAATCAGAACAGTATTTTTAACTATGTATTATGGACTTGTTAATTTTAAGTAGCTAGTCAAAAAGATTGAGGTATATTTTTATTTTTATTTTTTTTTTTTTTGAAGATTTTACTTAGTTTGAAATGCTCATATGGTTGGCTGGAGAGATAGCTCGTAGCTTGGAGAATTGTTTCACTCATGTAGAGGACCGACCTGGGTTTGACTGCCAACTCTCCATGGTGACTCACAACCTTCTGTAACTCCACTTCCAGGGGATCTGATACTTTCTTATGGCCTTTATTGGCACCTGACACACACTCGTTCATACATGCAGACAAAACTACTCATTTAAATTTTTACAAATTAAAAAAAATAGATCTATAAAGAAAATGTCTACACTAAGAGAGCTTTCATGTTTCTTGTCTTCTTGCTTCTTTCCTGAAGGCTCCCCAGGGAGCTCTCAGTCTGGGAGCAGACACAGCTCCCCCCGGGCTCTGACACACAGCATCATTGGGGATCTTCTGCCCAAAAGTGAAGACAGGCAGGGCACAGCCTTGGACCCCGATGCCGTAGTGGTTGCAGTTTTCAATGGTTTACCCACTGCTGAGAAAAGAAGGAAAATGGTCACCTTGGGGTAAATAATACTCTCTTTTTGGAATTTCAAGTCTAAATTATAATGAACACAACTATTTCTATAGTGTGTAGTAAGTTTATTTGTTGCATTAAAATGTCACTTTTTAAAACAATTACGGCAATTTCTCCCTCTCTCTCTCTCCTCTAAACACCCCCTGTCCCAGAATGACAGCAGTCCCCCTGTCTCCACTTCCTGAGTGCTGTATTACAGAAGTGAGCATTCCCAGCTAGCTTAGAGCTTTCTTTCACTGACATCAAGGATGCCTGAGCATACTTTGTGTGTGAGATGTGTATACTTCAGCTTTGATCTTGTCCACGTTTTAACTGCTCTGCATTCTTCCAAACCATCTGTGTTGTATCATGTGTCCTGTGTCACATATTTGTGTGCAATACAGTGCTTTTACTAGTCTTACTTATTATTGCTATTTTGTTTGCTTGTTTGTTTGTTTATTTTGAGACTGAGCCTCGTGTAGCCCAGGCTGGCCTTCAGCTCTTGATCCTCCTGCCTTACTCTCCCAAGTGTTGGGATAACAGGCTGCTCTGCATTTTTTAATTGTCTGTTTTGTAAAAAAAAAGCACTGCTTTTATCTCACCCTTTTTCTGTCTTTAGAAATCATCCTCTAAAATGCAACTTGGAATTTCCAGAAAGGATAAACAGTGATTGACACCTTTATTTCTATTCAAAATCTATTAATATGAATTAAATTTACAGCCAATCCAAAGAAAGTAGTGAAAGAATGTATTGTCTATGGATGTGTTGGCTAGGCCATCAGTATTCATCTGTTGATTTGTCACATAAATATTAAATAATGGAATTGGTCTCCATGGGGACTTTAGAAAGATCTTTCTCATTACCACATCCAGAAGGACAGTTTAATAATGGGGGTTTAATTTTGTTCTTACTCATGGATCAACAGTGGAAGTGAAAATCAGAAGAAAGTTTGGCATAGTGGTGAACTCTTACATCACAGCTATGGAGGAGACCGAAGGCAGGACGGTTGAAAGTTGGGGCCTGCATGGACAATCTAAGCAAGATCCTGGCTTAAAATGTAATTTTGAGCCGGGCGGTGGTGGCGCACGCCTATAATCCCAGCACTTGGGAGGCAGAGGCAGGCGGATTTCTGAGTTCGAGGCCAGCCTGGTCTACAGAGTGAGTTCCAGGACAGCCAGGGCTATACAGAGAAACCCTGTCTCAAAAAAAAAAAAAATAAAAATAAAAATAAAAAAAAAAAAATGTAATTTTGAGGATTGTCTGGAGGGATAGCTCAGTGGTAGGACGTATCTTAACATGGTCATTGCCCTGCCATGGTTCAGTCCCCAGAACTGGGTAGAGGGGAGGAAATCAAGAAATGTATCATCCCTGTCACCTCGCCTGATACATACATTTCTTTCAAGTTGAAGCTACAACTAGGTTCTTCCTTCCTTCCTTCTGTCCTTCCTTCCTTCCGTCCGTCCGTCCTTCCTTCCTACTTAACTACCTACCTTCCTACCTTTTATCTTATAAATTTTTTTAATATATGGTCATTTTGTCTGTATGTATGTCTGGTTCCCAAGTGTTGGAATCTCAGGGCTAGAATCACAGACATTAGGAATCAAATCTGTTTTTTTTTTTATGCAAATGCTCTTAAACACAAAGCGTTTTTCTGGCCCTTAGTGTCCCTTCTTTTTTTAAAAAACTTATTATAGAGGTATTTGTATCATTTAGTCATAAAGATTTCACATATATTTTGGGTGGGGGAAGGTATAAAATTTTATATAAATTCTAAAGTTGCTTCATAGCACCCTGATAATCTAAACAAATTTGAGCCCACACCCTGTCATGGAAGTTGGAGACTCATTCTGTGACATACATACACACACACACACACATGCGCGTATGTATGTTCATATGTTTACAAATAGTAGTTGATTGGGAAGAAAAAACATAGTCTTCAGTGGTAAGGTATTCATGCTCTTCCAAACAGTCCCTCACCTATGCTCCTGTAAGCAGCCTTTATGAAAGTCATTGCTTTCCCAAAAAAAAGAAAAGGCATTAAAGTAAAAGGTGAATGTCTTAATTACTATTCTATTGCTGTCAAGAGACACCATGGACCAAAGCAAGTCTTAGAGGGTTGGTCCATTACAACCATGTCAGGAAACTGACAGGCATGGTGCTGGAGTAGTAGCTGAGCGCTCACATCTGTCCTCAGGTGCAGGTGAAAGAGACAGACAAAGAGCCTGAGTCTGGGGTGAGCTTTTGAACCTCCTCCAATAAGACCACACTTCCTTCTAATTTCCCTGAACAGTTCCATTAATTGGGGACCATCCTCATTCAAACCTCCATGGTGAGCCAGCCGGCTAGGGATACGATGTCAGCCTGGCTCATGTGTACAGTCTCTAGCTGTGTCTTTTCCTCCTCCCTGCCGCTTTGGAGCAGTGAGGCAAAAATAATTAAATAAAGTAGTTCCCAATGAAAATGGGAGTGACTATTTTTACCTGCAGTGACTATTTTTACTTTGATTTATAACTCAATAATGCTTCTCTTAGTCTTTCAGTAGTAGAGAGAATGTTTGTATTTGGTTTAATTAATAATTACTGATTGACAAACCATTGAAAGAAATAGCACAAGGGCTGGAGAGATGGCTCAGTGGTTAAGAGCTCTGGCTGCTCTTCTAGATGCTATGAGTTCATTTCCCAGCAACCACATGGTGGCTCATAACCATCTGTAATGGGATCAGATGTCCTCTTCTGGAGTGTCTGAAGAGAGTGACAGGGTAATCACATACATAAAATAAATAATTCTTTTTAAAAAATGTTAAAAAAATAGCAAAGAGATCCTGCACCTTGTCTTTGTCCCCCACTGTTAACATTTTGTAAAACTATTACACATTGTCATAAGCAGGTAATCTATATCATAACCTTTTATTCTGAATCTTCAGTAAAATTTTTAAAATGCAAATTTAGAATTAAACACAAGTAAATCTTCCATGCTTGATTTAAGGCTCAGCTTTAGGAAAGAAAGAAAATTATTATGTCACTATTAACATTTGAAAATACCGTGTTGTTTTTCCCTCTTTGAGGACTAATGCAAAAGGAGGTCGTCTGGAAGGAATGCAGATGGCAGACTTGGAAAGTCACTCTGAAGCTGGGGAGGTACAGCCCACACTACCTGAGGGAGCTTCAGCTGCCCCTGAGGAAGGTGAGCATTGAGCTCGGACGGTCAGAAGGACCAGCGAGCAGGAGACACTGGGTTCTCAGTGGCTGTAGCAGTAGGAAGTGATTGGTTAGTGACAATGGTACAGAAGTTTAACACACATTTGAACTCTGAATTCATTTGCCTGCCTTCCTTCCTTTCTTCTTTCCTTCCTTCCTTCCTTCCTTCCTTCCTTCCTTCCTTCCTTCCTTCCTTCCTTCCTTCCTTCCTTCCTTCCTTCCTTCCTTCCTCCCTCTCTCTCCCTCCCTCTCTCCTTCCCTTCTCTGTCATCTCAGTGAACTAGAAGTTTCAGTGAATTGGTTAGTTTTAAAGTGACAAGTTAGTTGCTTCAGTTGCAAACTTGATAAGAACTCTGAGTCACATCCTGAGGATTCATAGGGAAGGTTTTTTAATTTTCTGTATCTCTAGCAACAAGGAAACCTTTCTCAGGGCCAGCAACAACTTCCTAGCTTCATCTTGTATCATTTGTTCATGGACAAGGAAAATGGGCAAAGTCCATTAATTTGCTTCCATGAGTACACAGCCTTTCAGGAAAGGCAAGGTTCTTAGACAGTGCTAAGAGTCCTGTAGAACAGTGGTTCTCAGCTATGAGTCGCAACCCCCACAGGGTTGCATATAAGATATTTGCATTACAATTCATAGCAGTAGCAAACTTATAGTTATGAAGTAGCAATAAAAATAATTTTGTGGTTGGGGGGGTTAGTACAACATGGGGAGCTGTATTAAAGGCCTGCAGCATTAGAAATGTTTAGAACCACTGATTTAGGAGGCAGGAAGAAGGGCAGGTGTAAATTATTCGTATATTAAAAATACATTGCCTGTCTTACCATGTGAATTCCCAAGCATCTGAAGTTATTACAGGATTGTATCTCCACAGCTAGCTTCAATCAGATAAATTGATTTTTTTATTTTTAAATATTTTTTAAATATTTATTTTTTTATTTTTATTTATTGATAAATTTATTTTTTTCACTGGAATATTTCTGAAATACCATACAGCTAATACTGTCTTATGAAATGTCCAGCTGCAGTTTGGAGAATCAGCCTGGTTTTGTTTTCAGGACCAGTTCCAACACAGGCCACAAGGTGGGAGTGTTGTTTCACAGATGGGGCTTGGGTTTGCTTTTTAAATCAATATATTCCAGCTGGGCTTTGTGGCCCATGCCCTGTAATCCTAGCTGAAGCAGGAGGATTACCTCAGTTTGAGGGCAGACTAAGCTATTGTTAGTTTTAGAACAAACAAGACTACAGAATGAGACTGTTAAATACAAAAAAATAAGAGAAAGGAATACTTGTATATTCCCCACTTTTCAACAAGTATTTTGTTTGATATGCCAACAGCTTCCATGTGGACGCATTCTTAATGAAAAGTAGAAACACTTCAGAATGTCCAAGTCTACCTTTGTATTCTGAGTACAGAGGGAAGAAATGTTACCTGCATGCTTGAAAATATACAGATTAGTTTTGTTGTTTTTTTGATAAAAGAATTTTAAATTTGAAATTGTCTTGCTTTGGTACATTGTTAGCATTGTTTATATTAAGCACACCTTTTTGAGCCCCCTTACTTCCCCAAGAATTCTTTTGATCTGTCCTGGAAACTTCCTCAAAATTCTTTGACAGTGAGTATTTGTGACAAATTTAAAAGTCCTAGTTAGAAAATGCCAATGTCTGTGTCAGCGTGGAATTGATTATTGATGTTCTCTCTGGGTTATGGATTTTGTAGTGAACATTTTAAATGATCTCCTGAGACCTAAGTTGGCCAGTTCAGTGGCACTTCAGCATTTGACTCCAGCAATATTCCCTCTCTGGTTTAGTTTTCAGAGTCCTTTAGAAGCTATGCCATGAATTTTGGAAAGTTTATTGCTGTTTAGTGAGAACCTGCCTTCCAGAGGGGAGGTTATTTAAATAAAGCAAATATAGACATTTGCTTTATTTAAATAGGAGTAGCTCTTGGATGGGTCTTATGGTAATTTCCTGAGATCTTAATCTCAGGTTTAAATCCCAAACGTACTGGCTGCACAGAGACAATTGCTATAGCTGGCGTGCTTGGTGTGTGCAGGTCTCTGGGAGCATTGCTGACCTGGGTATGGAACTCAGACCTTAGTTTAAATTCTAAGGGAAGACATTTTTGTTCTTTCCATCAAGCCTACCATGAACATAAAAGTCCTTGCTGTTTCCTTTTTGTATGTGTATCATATGTGATGTGCCAGTGGCTTCCATGTGCAAGTCAGAAGAATAACAGCTAGTAAAGTGGATGTGAATGTTCCCAGCAGAGAATGATGTACACCTCGTGGTAGATAAATCAACAGCTGTTCTGATCCTTACATATTATAAATGTATTATTAAAGTGGCATGCTAAACCCTATGTATAGTAATTATGTATGAATGAATAATATATACGCCAAGTATCTAAAGTACACACAAATATAAAACAAGGGACCCAAATAGATTTGAAACCAATTTACTTCTAGAATTGTTGGAATTTTCTATTATGTATGCCTGTATTTATAGATATTTCCAGCTGTAGACTATTAATTCTTACCGTAAGTTAGATTGAAAGTACCTGGCTTTTTTCTTTGTTTTGTTTTTAGAACATGCTAAGAAGGTTTAACGTGGAAAATCTTTCTCGCTGTACTAGCTACACAAACCTTTGGAGGCTTATGACACCCAGTTCTAATTAAAGAACAAAGTGGAAGGGCTGCCTCACAGGCCGCAGAGGGTAGACGCTGTGTGGTTGTTGCTTTTGTGTTTGTTGGACTGTGTGAGTGTAAAGTCAGCAGGGGTTCCAGCTCAGGACAGTCACAGTCGTGGGTTCTTTTTTTTTTTTTTTTATTTGATATATTTTTAATTTATATTTCAAATGATTTCCCCTTTTCTGGCCCCCCACTCCCCAAAAGCCCCGTAAGTCCCCTTCCCTCCCCCTGTCCTCCCACCCACCCCTTCCCACTTCCCTGTTCTGGTTTTGCCTTACACTGCTACACTGAGTCTTTCCAGAACAAGGGGCCACTCCTCCATTCTTCTTGTACCTCATTTGATGTGTGGATTATGTTTTGGGTATTCCAGTTTTCTAGGTTAATATCCACTTATTAGTGAGTGCATACCATGACTGATCTTTTGAGACTGGGTTACCTCACTTAGTATGATGTTCTCCAGCTCCATCCATTTGCCTAAGAATTTCATGAATCCATTGTTTCTAATGGCTGAATAATACTCCATTGTGTATATATACCACATTTTTTGCATCCATTCTTCTGTTGAGGGATACCTGGGTTCTTTCCAGCTTCTGGCTATTATAAATAGGGCTGCTATGAACATAGTGGAGCATGTGTCCTTATTACATGCTGGGGAATCCTTTGGGTATGTGCCCAGGAGTGGTATAGCAGGATCTTCTGGAAGTGGCATGCCCAGTTTTCTGAGGAACCACCAGACTGATTTCCAGAGTGGTTGTACCAATTTGCAACCCCACCAGCAGTGGAGGAGTGTCCCTCTTTTCCACATCCTTGCCAACACCTGCTGTCTCCTGAATTTTTAATCTTAGCCATTCTGACTGGTGTAAGGTGAAATCACACCTTCTCCCCTTCCTTCCTGCCAGGAATGAGTAGTGACAGCGACATTGAATGTGACACTGAGAACGAGGAGCAGGACGAGCACCCCAGCATGGGCGCGTTCACCGACCCGTTCCTGGCTCAGCCCCCGGATGAAGGTGCAGCTCGTAGTCACTTTACACAGGTTCCTAAAGGCCTCGCTGCCGCCGCTGCCCTTTCTGCCTCTGCTGCCGCTTCTGCTCACTCTGCTCTGCTGCTTTTACTTCTTTTTAAAATATTACTGTCATTTGTGAGAGAACATTCTGTGGTAAACAATGTGGTAAGTATCAAGAAAGTTGTTCGGTAACATTTGCCAGTTAGCCGCCTGAGTGCTGTTTCCTGCGTGGAAAAGCCTGCAGCTTGGTGTTGGGTTGCTCGTGGCAGAGGAGACTTCAGAACAGAGTGTTCAGCAGAGACAGTGGGTGGGCACCACACCTAAATACTCATTCTGCACCTGAGCTGGTTTCGTATGTTTGGAATTTTTCGTTTTTGTTTTATATTTCCTTCTCTCCGGATTTTTTTTTCTTTTCTCTATCATACTTTAACCTGAGAAACCCTTTTATTTTTTTTAAGTACACCTACAAATCCTGGAACCCTTTTTATTTTATTTTATTTTTTTTTTATTTTTTATTTTTTGGTTTTGATTTTTGTTTGGTTTTGGTTTTGGTTTTAATCCCCTTCAGAAAAGAATTCTTAGTAAAAAAAAAAAAAATTAGAGAAATCTCTTACTTTTTTAAAAAAACTGTTTGTGCCAAGAGTGGTAGTACATGACTTTAATCTCAGCACTCAGGAGTCAGAGGCAGGCAGATCTCTTGAGTTTGGGGTCAGCCTGGTCTACAGAGCTAGTTCCAGTTCAGTGAGGGATCCAAAACTTTTTTTTTTTTTAATAAAGTGCGAGGTTGTGCATGTTGGCGAAGGTGTGGAAATCAGAAGCCAACTTTTGGGGAGTCAGCTCAGTCCCTCCCCTTGCTTTTGCGGCACCCTTTCCTGTTTGTGCCACCACTGTATTCCATGTCCCAGACCAGGTAACCCTGAGATTCCGGATGGCTCTTGGGTCTTTTCCCCCATGTTGCCATAGGAATGCTGAGATTACAGATGTGTCCCATCAAATCCAGTTTTACAGATTTGACTACAGTTTTGGGCCTTACATAGGGAGAATTTGTACCCATGGATCCACCTCCCTGGCCCTTCGTCTTTACAGCAACTCAGCTTGCTGTGATGTGGCTGTCTGTGTCTGTTGTGCTTTGAGGAGATGGTTGCTACCGTACAGACGGGATGTAAACATATGCAGTGTAGTGGAGAGTTTACTGTGAGGGCTTGGCTTCTGCTGGGCTTCCTGTCCCTTGCTCTAGTTCCCTTCTCAGACCAGCAGCGAGTCTCTAGTGGTTTGTATGTCTTGAGGCATCTTTACTGATTCCCCTCTGATTCTAAAGAAGTGTCCGGCTTTGAGGCAACTTATTTTGTGTGCTGGCGGGATTTGCAGTGATGATTGCACAGGTAGTTCTGCTGAGTGAGGAACAGCTTGTGTCATAGACTCTGAGGCCGGGGAGCACTGCCATCTTTGCTCCTGGAGTAGTGTCTCAGGAGGTGTGGCTGTGGCTTTCCTCTTCTAATTGGGGGCGTCTATACATTTTTTTCCCTCATTACTTACATACAACTTATCATAAATTCTCTGAAGACAGGCTTGTTTTCCACCTAGCACATCTTTGTCAGTCAATTTGGTAAGGTTACATAAAGACTGGGCAAAGAACACATGCCTTATGACATTTGCTTTTATTTAAGGTTTTTCCCTTTCAATCTTTTTCTTAGATTCACATTCCAGTTTTCCTGATGGTGAACAAATAGACCCTGAAAATCTCCACTTCAACGCTGATGAAGGCGGTGGAAGGTAATGGCCACACGGAGAGCTGAGCTACAAGCTACCTGGTCCCTGAGATTTGTTGGAAGTTGGTGCTCAAAACTGCCAGCAGTCAGATAATCAGACTTATTTAGTTCTATTTCTTTTTTGTCATCTCTACCTGAAATAGCAATTCTGAAACTATTAGAAGGTACACAATTCCAGCAGGGTGCAGTAGTATCTGGGGAAAAGATCAAGGCAAAGACATTCTTCCCAGTGTAATGAATGAACAGTGTAGTGCTCAATTAATTTAGCAAATTAGTACATTAGCAAAGGCAGCTTGTCTCCTGTAACAGAAAGCCCGCTAAGTGCTAAAAAGCACCTGGAGGCACTGCATGATCTGATCTGGTTCAGCGTCGGTGCTCTTCTGACTTTGGCTGACATGTGGTTTAGATGGTCATAGTTTTTCATTAGGTTGTAATTTCATTAAGGCTTGTATAATAGTGCACAGGAAAACTGCTTATAAACAGATTTTGCTCAATGGACACTTTTCCTGAGTAACTGTAGCAATGTTAGAATCCTTTCTTTGAAATATGATGATAGACCAAATGCCATGTTTTTCTCACTTGTTCAAGTGTTGGCATACTGAGTAATGGCGGCACACCTTCCTTCAGTTATGTGGCCTTTACAGGGGTCATGTAAAACGAGTTAAGTTATTGTGAATGGCTTCTATGCATGGTCATTTGGACATATGTAAGATTACTATAAAGTTGTTCATCTTTTCTGCTTCCTAAAACATAACTATAGTGCAACAGATATTTTTGAACAGTATATTTCCATTGGTTGGACATTGATTTCAGTGAGTGCTTTTAAAGATTTATGCGCCTGCATGAAGCTGTGTGCCAGGCTTTCTCTCATATTCCCAATTGGCCCAAACCCCAAATGATTGCCAAATTTTGCTCCTATGCTCCTGCATTTATGTTTGAACTGTTGTATGTTTGTGAATGTTACACTTAAAGTTGGCCTAGAGACTGTTGAAGAAGCGTGGATGTGCATACAAGAGAGCGCTCCCTCTCGCCTGCTTGTACTTAGTGACTCCGGTCTGTGTCCCATGGCTGATGGCTTGCTGAATGCTGTGACTCATAGTTTACTGTTCTCTTAACAGCTTGCACTTTTTGTTAATAAAATTAACTTGAGAAAATGTGCCTCTGCAGTTTATTGAAAGTGGGACCAGAAGCACCCCTCCCCCTTCTGAATTGATTGCTGTGGCTGTTTAGCAGCACAGACAAGGGCATTTTGTTATGGCATGGGGCTTCTAGCCCTTCCTTTTAAAAACCAAAAGATTTCTTCATAGATGATAGAAATAGAATATATGGAAAGAATAATTCTTACCCAATCCCTAGCCATCCTATATACTAAAATGTCCGAGTAGGTGGTGGTTTGCTTTTGGTATTTTGATATTTCTGGGAAAGGAGCTCAAAGCCCTTGCATTGCTAGGCTGACCCTGAGCTCAAGCTGTCCGGCATACCCAGTATTTCCATGATGGCGGGAGCTGCTCTATGGCTGCCTTGGCTGTGCTGGAAGGCAGGTAGGGAGAAGGGCAGCGGCCTGACAGTAGACTCCCTTGCTGGGTTTGTTTGCCCTATGCTTTCACACTGTGTATCAAATTCTCCCTAATAATCGGTCTCGCCTACCTCGCTTTATAAAAACAAAACAAAAAACCTTTTCTCTTTTTTGTTGGACATAATTTTTTATTGTTTTTTCTGTTGTACTTTTTTCAGCATGTGTGTTTTGTGTTCATGTGCTCATGTGTGTACATGATGGAGGTGCCAATCCTGGGCAGCCATCCACATTCATTTTACTTGAAACCTTCTTTAAATACCTATTTATCTTCAGGGTTTTTACATTTGTATTTATGTGTAAGTGCTTGGGCGTCTGAGGCCACAGCTGCACCTCATGGTGCGGATGCATGGAGTCCGCTGGAGAGCCGTGAGGACCGAGCGCTCACCTCTCTAGCCCGGGTTTGCCTGTTTTTACTTTCCTTTCTTTTTTTTGGACAGGGTCTCACTATGTAGCCCTGGCTGGCCTAGAACTCTCTTTGTAGACAAGGCTGCCTCTGCCTTTTCTTCTCAGGTGCTGGGGCTAAAGGCGTGTATGTGAGCATATTGTTTTTGAACAGTTCTGACAACTTGATTGAGTTCTTCAGTAATCTTTGAGATAGACACGTTGTGTATTGTTCCCACTTGTCAGATTTGGGGAGACTGCTGCTTAAGGTTGGACCCTATGCTGTTTTCAGTTCTTTATGCTTAACCCAACACCAATAAAAAGATGAACATCTATCCTGTTCTGTTGTTTTATTTTGAGATAATTTTAGATTTCTAAGAGTTAGGAAAATTGTGAGAATTTCCATCCAGCCTTGGCCCAGCGTCTCCTTTTGTCAGTGCCATATGTAACCATAGCACAATGACCATATAATGAATCTTGTTTGCAGTACTTTTTTTAAGACAGGGTGTCATGTCCTGGTTTGTAGTAAGTAACATGAATGACCTTGAATTTCCTGACCCTTTTGATCCTCCAGCCTTCACCTTCGGCATGCTGGGATCATAGGCCTGTGCGCCATCCCTCCCAAGCCCTGGGGTCTGTCTGAACCAGGGCCTCGTGCATCGCCACCTGAGCTGCACCCTCAGCTTCACATGCATCTTAGGTCTGGCCTAGAATTTGTTATGTAGACCAGGTTCGCCTTGACCTCACAGAGATCCACTCAATTCTGCCCCCCAAGTACTGAGATTAAGGGTGTGAATCACAGTGCTCAACCATGCTATCATTCAACTTTTTGAGGAACTTGTGCCAGAAAATCATGTTAGAAACAAACATGTGAGATGAGGTATGTGCTTACTGTTACTATAATATCATATTCCTCTCAGCCAGTGGATGAGTACGCATATAAACTTTGTTTTCAGACCATCTTAACGTACCCTGTGCTGTTCTGGAAACTGCAGTCTCCTGCCTCACTTAGTGTCCTGAATACTAGGATTATAGACATGCACCTCATACCCAGCTAACATGGTTTTTCTGTTTGTTTTTTTGTTGTTTTGTTTTCTAGAGAGAGACTGTGGGTCAGTATGTACTCTAGACCAGCTCCACAGGGCTAATTAGAGGCTTTGCTCCTGTTTGTAAACACCCAACCATGTGAAGCCTGGGTCATTGGCTACAGTATATATACTCAGTTCTTTAACTTGGACACATTAAGTTTTTCTTTTCTTTTTTTTTTTTCCAAGACAAGAGTTTTCTCTAAATAACTCTGGCTGTCCTGGAGTTCTGTAGACCAGGCTGACCCTCTTTTTTCTGCTGCCTAAGTACTGGGATTAATGGTCTGATTTCTTTCTAACACTAAGTAATTTATTATTGCTAACCTATACCTGTGATTTAAAAAACTACCTTGAGTATCACTTGTGTGTATGTGTTTGAGATGGAGTTTTACATACTGCCCAGACTGGTTCTCACTCCCATGCACATGTAACCCTCTTTCCCTCAGCTTCCTAGGTAGCTACATGCTGCCCCTGAACCCTAGTACTCTTTGAATATCACGTCAAAATATAGTTTCTCAGGTATTTTGGGTTCTCAGCTTCCAAACTACCTCAGCTCCTTTCTCTACTGTCCTCTGTATTATGATTCTGAGATGCACTGCTAAGACATATTGTTACCGTCCATGCTCTCCTCACCTACATACATTCTAGTTATTTTTTGACTTACATATTTAAAGTGTAGTCCTTTGGCATGCAGTCTTCTGGCTTTGGCAGATGTTGGATGGCCACCAGAGAGCTGCTGAGAGCATTTCAATTTTCCTAAGAATTCTCTGAGGTGGCCCCTTACCAGGGAACACTTCTCTTAGCATCTGGCTGCCACTGTTGTTAACTGTTCTCTGTCCTTTTAATCTTCCCTTTTCATAGCACTGCCTACATAGATCCACAGCGTACAGTCATGTGTAAGAACAGTTATGTGTAGCCATCATGTATTACTCAATACTTAGCTTTGTTTGCTTGCTTGCTTGCTTCACCAAGTAGTATTCTACTAGTGCTTCCACTGTAATCCATTCACCCACTTAAACAATTTGGGTCATTTCCACTCTAGCATGTTTGATATGAGACTTTTATATGAGCTGTCTTCATTTTGAAGGGCATTGTATGCCTATGAGTAGGGTCATCAGGTATGTAATAAGATAGAATTTGCTGGGAAGTAGCCTCCAAATCCTTGGACTGTATGTGACATTAGTTGTTTATAGTTAGAAGCTGGTAGTTTATTCAAACAAGATGCCTCAAGGTGGGACTTATAAGACAAAAAAAGCCAATAGTGTAATGTGCTGATAAGGTTCTAGATCATCTGATTCCAGACTGATGGAATTCCAGAATTTGATGGAATTCCACCAAAAAACAAACAAACAAACAAACAAACAAACAAACAAAAAAAAAGGGTGCGTCACAGTCAGCCCAGGCTTTTAAGTTGAATAGAGAAACAAGTGCTTGTTTACATCTACATCTCAGAGAGGGACAATGCTGGTGTTCTTAAAGACATGAAAAGTATATGAGGCTATCCTGGGCTAGTGGGTCTCTGTGTTTTAAGATCAGATCTTACTTTATAGCCCAGGATAGCCTCAAGTTGATATTCTCCCAAGTGCAGGATTACAAAGTGTGCCATCATGCCAAGTTTGATAGTGTAATTTTTTAAATCGTGATTCGGAGGAGAGTGAACTATTTTTTAAAACTTAATGATTTTAATTATGTATGTGTATTCCTGTGTGTGGCTATTTGCGCATGAGTGTGGGTACCCTCTAAGGTGAGAGGTGTCAGATCCCATGAAGCTAGAATTTAGTGGTCATGAGCTACCCCATGTATATATTTAGAATTGAACTCTAAGGTCCTCTAAAAAACAGTATGCATTCTTATGGTGAGTCATCTCTCCAGTCCTATTTTAAAAATTTGTATCCTACTTCTAACTATGAAAAGTTTAGAAAATAGTCAAGTTTAAAGCCACTGTCGGCAACATAGAAAACCAAACCATAGCCTTGGAACTTAGGGACTTCAGAGAACTGTTCTTTGCATAGTTTTCCCCTGGTAACATTTTAAGACTTCTTGTCCTATCTCTAGTTTTCACATCAACCAGTGACACATGGCTTTCTGGTCAGTATTTATAGAAGTTAAAAACCAAACAAACCAACAAAACAAACTAAAAGCCCCTCTGCTTGAGTAAACTTGAGCAAATGTAAGAATTGTTTGCTACTCTGTAGTTTGGGCTGTATATCCATTGTACTGCTGTTTGTGAAAACTTTGTCTCCAGCTGACACGGTAGGGACTGAGCCCTGTTGCTTCTCTGCCCTGACCAGAACCCCGGCAGGCAGTGTCTCCTCTAGGAGAGCCTGCATTGTACGTTTCATTGAGTCCTGCCTCTTCCTCCACTGGCAGCTCCATAGCAACACTGCTGGGCTCAGTGCCCTCCGAATGCTAGCGCTCTCTCTCTCTCTCTCTCTCTCTCTCTCTCTCACACACACACACACACACACACACACACACACACACACACACCTATTGGTTCACTTTATAATTATAATATATGTCATGTTACTTCAGAAAGAGGTCTTCATCTTTAAGTATCAAATTTTAGGATTTTTCAAATAATAGTTATTAATTAAAATGTCCTTTCCTTTCTTCCTGAAAAGCAATCCCCCCTTGAATATATCATCTTTTTAGAACTTTTTATAAAGTTACAGTAAGGACTGAATGACCAAGAAATTAGGAGTTTAGCATTGTAACTGTGAAATAAGTCTTGCTAGTAAAGCAGTCACAGCATGTTAACTGGATCCATCCATTAAAACCAGTAGCTCTCAACATTCCCAGTGCTGCAGCCCTTTGGGACATCTTGCCATTCTGGCCATTGTTATGGTTTGTAGATGTCACATCTGGGCAGGACTATCAACTCCATTTTTCACTGGGAGCTAATAATCTTCTGGGAGGAGGGATGCTTCCCAGTCAGTCCCAGCTCCTCACATAGACTCCTAGGTAAATTCTTCTGACTTGCACATGGAAGCCACTGGCACATCACATATGATACACATACAAAAAAGAAACAGCAAGGACTTTTATGTTCATGGTAGGCTTGATGGAAAGAACAAAAATGTCTTACATTAGAATTCCCTTCCTCATGTTGTAGTGGCCCCCAGCCATAAAATTATTTTCGTTGTTACTTTGTAACTTTGCTCCTCTTATTGTAAGTGTGTGTCTGTTTTCTTGTGGTCTTTGCAGGTGTCCTGCACTGCCTTTGCTTCCCTGCATTTTCTGTGCTATTCCTGTGGACAGACTCTCCAGAAAGACTTAGAGCCACCTCACACTGGATTATTTCAAGACTGAAATCCAGTGATGTGAAGGGAAAGTTTGAGCAATTGAGTACAGATATGTAAGATCTGAGAAATCACCCCATAGGCCAGGGCGGGTTCCACCTCTCCTACTGTCTCTTCCATCTGCTCCCCCCCTTACCCCAGTTAAACCAGTGGGAGGGAAACACAGGAACACAAGCATCTGCCTCTTCTCCCTCTCCGGCAGCCCCGGGTGTGAGTGCTGAGGATTTTTTGTGGGTAGGTGCTAGTAGTTTAATCAGCACTTAGAAGATTTGCAGTTTTCAATGTTTGTAAGGTATAAGAAATCTACTCTTTCCGGGGGTGGCACGTGCCTTTTTTTTTTTTTTTTTTTTTTTTTTTTTTTTGAGACAGGGTTTCTCTGTGTAGCCCTGGCTGTCCTGGAACTCACCCTGTAGACCAGGCTGGCTTCAAAGTCAGAAATTCGCCTGCCTCTGCTTCCCAAGTGCTGGGATTAAAGATGTGCACCACATGCCCTTAATCCCAGCACTCTAGAGGCCGAGGCCAACTGATGGAGGGGGTGTGTTTGAAAGATCTGCCAAGTTTATCACTCAGCTTTCCTTTAAGAATAAGACACATTACTGGTGGTTTTTAGTTGCTGAGTTTTATTAAGATATTGGCAAAATTTCAACATACTCCTTACCTGAATAAACAGTTTTAATAAATAAAATATGAAGGATCACTTATGATTACAATTCAACTCAAAAGTGATCTGTAGAGTGGGTTTGTAAATCGTAACGTCACTCACTTCACTCCAGAGAGAAGTCTTTGCAGAGAAATGTCATGAACAAGAGAAAGCTTGTCTCACCAAAGAGCACCTAGAGAGATTACAATGATGTATCTGCATTATCTCAGACGTCAGAGTTAAAGTTTTCCTTTTCAAGAATGACTGCTGCGCCAGTGTGGAACCCCCTGCCCTCCATCAGGTTTCTAATCTATGATAAGCAGGCCTGAGCTGTTCAGATGCTGCTGGGCTGCAGCAACAGGGTTTTTCCTTCAGTCAGTACAGTTTGGCTGTTATAATACTGGCAGTATCATTTGTTTTGAAGAAACATCCATCTTTTCATAGATCAAAACAGAAGAGTGTTGGGGTTTTCTTTTTTTAATCCTGGTTTTAAAAGGTGAAAACAAATCTTTTAGTAACTTACGATCCAAAGAAAATTTCCCCAAAGATTTGAACAAAACTATAGTATCCTCTTTTGTAGCCTTAGGTGAAAAAGCTCATTGAACAAATTATGTTTAAAAATTAAAATAATTTAGACCCTTTCTCATGAAACCTCAGGCAGCCCTTGGCGGGGGAGGAGCACTGGGAGCACAGCAGTTTACTTCTCCACACATGGAGCTGATCACGCAGCATTTCCTTCTGCCCCTTGGATGCCGCGCGCACGCGCCTTGCTGGCACAGTGTTCTAGCAGTGGAATGTGGTGGCCATGGGGATGAAGTGACGCTGCTGTGCCACTGTGACGTTGGTCGGGACTGGACTTAGTGCGACATTACTAACACTGTCCTTTGAAATGATACTTTCAAGGCGCCTTCTGTTAAGTTAAATGCAACATGGACTTTAATTGTATTACTTCAAGGACAATGGATGGCACTTATAGGTAAAGAAAAGGTATATACATGTTTTTCTGTCTGACCTCTGTTGTACAGACATAACTATTACTAAAAGCCCCAGTATTTGGTGCTGTGATATTGCCATTCTTAGTTATCCTTTCCAATATACATGTCTCAAAAAGTGAAAAAAAAAAAAAAAAAACTTTGAAATTAGGGACTGATGCCCTTTGAGACTCACAGTGAATGTACAAGGAGTAGTAACCTCGGTTGGTGACTTGTCTACTTTCCTATCAGATACTACACTTTCTTGTTTATATTTGATTTGCTATTTCCTACTTTAACAAAACTGTTTTAGCAAGCAAACAAATTGATGCAGATCATGTTAATTGAAAAAGTGATACTGCCACTCTTTAAGGATCGAGTGCAGAACTTTCACCACCACTAAATTGCACAATGAAATAGAGGTACAAAACACATAATTCACAGACTATACCTCAGCATTTACAGTTAATATATATTGTATAGATACTTTTATATCTCTAATATTTTTACAATCACCAGATACACCATCATTAAGTATAAGTTACAGCAATGTATAGATACCATTAGTTAGAGGGCTACTTATTGCTTACATCAGCAAGCAGCAAATAAGGGCAGAGGATGGGAACTGAAGGGAACTACTTCCTATCACCAGTGGCATTAAGGTTTAACACTGCATTTCACAAAGCACTGCTTCTTGTCTGGTTTATAGAACCAACAGCAGCATTTATCAGGCCAATAACCACTACTTTAATATTATAGAGAATGTTGAAGGACTTACCTTACAAATGGTACCTAACTACCTTATAAATACGCACATTGTGAACAAATGAAGTTATTTTTTACAATATTATTAACTTGACCACACTAGAAATACTTTTCTCTATTTTCTAGAGAGCTAATGATATGAGAGATGGAGTTAACACTGCTGTGTAGTCAGACCTTTCAAAATGGCTCTGTTTGTCCCAGTTTCATCCACACAGTTTTTTTTTTTTACCCCACTGATTAAAAAGCCTATATCACCTCAAAGTTTTTCTTCTTTTCTCCTCATTCTGATCAAAAACCATTGCCAACAGGTAACCACAGATGTACTTAGCTACTTCAGGATATGAATGTACACCTGTATTCTGCTGCCTTGGTTTCTTGTTTTTTTGGAAATTTTGATTTGAAAGTGACCCTGTACCTGACAGGTTGTCAGCAAGATCTGGGCTCAAAAGATGACAGCTGTGAGTGAGGGCCGTGTGTGGGCAGAGCACAAGAGAGAAAGAAATGAACACGGCTGAGGTGGGGCCTTGGGTGATCCTCCCCTCCTGTGTGTCACACATGCTGTGGGAGGGGAGACAACTGACCCCAAGGTCAACAGAAAACACTGAGAATCTCCGCTTACTCTCAAATTTTGAAAAATAAAAGATATAGATTAACAGTGTGACCATTGCTGAAGAGAAGCTGGGTTTTGGTCTCTTAAGGATTTGATGTACCTGGGATATGTTAGTCATTTATGTCTTCAAATTTGGGGATCTTAGTCCTCTGTGGGTCTGGAGAATGCAGCATGAACTATGTTACATAGAACATGATTAGGGAGCAGCAGTGCCTGCACTGTGCGCAATGGCTCCAGCAGCTACCCTTGCCTATCGGCCTGACTGGCCCAGGGTAGGGGTGGGGAACAGGAGGCCACGGGCCCATTCATGGCTGAGAGAAACCAGGTGCCTCACTCAACAAATATGGCCGTGCACTTGCTGTCTTTCTGCTTTGAGAGTTTGAAATGGCAAAAGGTGGTTGATTTAAAACTACAAACTATAACTTAAGTATTGAAAAGATTTTAAACTACACATTATGACTTAAGTATTGAAATGAGAAGCACAGGACCTGTCACTGTAGTCTGAAGCAAGCAGCTGGGCTCTGGCTCGTCTTCCAGTTACAACTAAACAGCCCTGGCTCTCAGTAATGTGCATTGTCCTTTGCACTTGGCCTCTGCGTTCACACTCAGCCTCCTTCATACCAATTACTTCATGCCTTGGGGAAAACAATTTTAGAGAAGTTAAAACTATCATTTTTCATTCTCCAAACTATGTTTTATATTATAGTGATATATGCCTTTGCTGTCTGTAAACATAAAAAAGCAGAAAATATAGAAATGCTATTTTTACAACTCATTTTAAATGGCATGAGTCTTTTATCGTACCTGACATCATCTCTGCTAAATCACTTTTATTCCTGAGATGAAGGTACTGTGAAAAACATTAGCATCATAGGTTACAACCAGCTGACGGTGGGCTCCTAAAATGATGAGTAACAAAATCCCACCAAAAGCACCATAACAGGTTATAAAACGCTCAAATAACTAAAACTTTATGAAGTATTTTAATTAAAAATGTTCATAGTTGCCTTTCATTTTCTATGAAAAATGAATTACCTTAGTGTATACTGCCTCCCAAGTCTGAGAAATGACACTTTGGTACTGGTTTACTGCATCTTTCATCGGCAGTTTAGACCCGTGTGGCTTTTAGTCTCTCACCTACCCACACAGTTGGGAAGAGACACTCCATCGTCCCCAGGATCCTGAGGGACATTTCCCAACAACATTTAATCCTGCATTGTTTCCTTTAGATTAGGCACATCAGACCAGATAGTTGCTATTTCCATACCATATATTCTGACTGGAATAACTTTCAAGCTTCCACTAGTGACGTGAAGGGATGGTGGAGAGGGGGCTGGCTGTATGTAGGTATAGAGACACATCACAGGGACCAGTTGAATAATTTTTCTAGTGAAACTGCCAATACTTTTGATTAGATTGAAAACGCTATTTTGAGTTTCCTAAAGATCTATGTACATTTACGGGTTGAGCCATCGGTGGATTCATAATGAAGCACATGTATGTTAAAAATGTCTATCTTGTTTCTACTCTGATAGTTATATTTCTGAGAGAACTAGCTAGCCTACATTGAAGAAAAAGTCTTATATTTTATAGCCCCAAGGAAAGTCTGGGCATGGGATATCATTACGCTTTCTGATCTTCATGTTTCTACTATATCCTTCCCAACTATTTTCCCTCCATGGCAAAGAACTTCTTAACATCTTGTTTCTCTTCCCACTTCTAGTAAGTGAGGAGAGGCTAATGCCTATTTTGTGGGAAGGCTCTCCAGCAGACAGAAATGAATAAAACTTTGGATTAAACCTGAATCCACACTGCCTTTTGGAGTAGTGGTGGCGTAAATGATACAATCTAGATGCTGTTTTCCCCCAGGATTTGAACTGTTCATTTTCCAACCCAGAACAGACAGGAGACAAATTCTCCATTCTGCATATCTGGTGCCCTGTTGAACCCAAATTAAAAGAAACCAGAGGCTCTCCAGCACCACTCCGTTCAGGCAATGAAGACTTGACTGATCTCTCCTCCATTATTAGCTCATTAAGATCTGCTTTCTTTGGTGTACCAGAACCAATCATCTCAACTGGTGGCAAAAATTGGGTACTGTGAGGTTTGCTTGCTTCTATTTGTGTGAGATCTAAGTAGTCTGGATCTTCCAGCACGTTGATTTGGGGCCCTGGGCTGAGGCTAGTTCTATCAGTGAATGAATCCACTCGCCCCTCATAGCCTAGATCGGCGGGTGCTGAGCACTGGTGCTGTGGCCAAGGGCGCTTGCACTCTCCATGAGTCTCCTTATCATCCCCACCATCTTCTTGCCCTCCTTGAAAAGAGTTCTCTGTCCACTCTGACTCCTCACTAACATTTACAGCCTTGTTCATGTCCCTCAGGAATACCACAATAACAGTGATGTTATCACTTGACCCCGCATCACGAGCCGACGCTACTAATTTGTGGGCAACCATGCTGCTGTCTCCATTATTCTCTTTCAAGTGGTCAGACACAACCTTTACTGCCTCATCGGGGTTCACGGTGTCATAGAAGCCGTCACAGGCCAGAATGAGGTAGTCTTCAGTCCCATCCAGAACAGTGGAGGCAGAATCCGCGTCTCCACAGATATATGGCTTGTGCTCAGCATCTCCTGTGGAAGTAGACGGGAAGGCTGTCAGAAGGCAGGCTCTGGCTCATCTAAATGTTTAGCACGCTTAAGGTCAAAAAATTCTAAGTGAAACACTTGAGTTCTGTATTACTTTGATGTTTATATTTGCTAGTTGCAGGGCTCAGTTCCTCTTTGGCTTTATATTCTCACACTTGTACTTGTGGCTACAGTTTAGGTTTTGCTGATGAAAGCAAAAATCATCAAATATAAATTTGCTGCTATGCTGAAAATATCAGTCATACATAGGAGAGCTCTTAGTTCAGTAGATTTTTTGGTTTATTTACAACTTGAGAATATTATGGGGGGAAAATCCTAAGTTTTCCCTATTTCCTCATCAAACAATTTCCTGTCATTTTTTTTTTAAAGACATTGATAAGTAGGTTTGTGTTGTGAACATGGAAGAAGGTTTGAGTTACAAGAGATTTAAAAACCAAGTGTGGGGACTGGAGAGATGGCTTAGCAGTTAGCAGCACTAGCTGCTCTTTCAAAGGACCCAGATTCAAATCCTAGCACCTATATGGTAGTTTACAACCATCTGTAATTCCAGTTCCAGGGAATCAGAAACCCATACACAGACATACATGGAGGCAGAACACCAATGTAAATGATTTTTTTTTTTTTTTAAAAAAGGGGGATTTCCCTAAAGCCAAGGAAGTTTGTAGGCCTCTGCATAGTCCCATAGACAGCTAGGCCTTTGTTATAGACTGCTTGGTTTTGGATCTACTTGGCTTCTCTTTCTTTGATGCTTTGTTTAATGGCTTGTAATATCTGGAGAACAGACAAAGTCTACAATAACCCGGGCGTGGTGGCACACACCTGTAATCCTAGCACTTGGGAGGCAGAGGCAGATGGATTTCTAAGGTTGAGGCCAGCCTGGTATACAGAGTGAGTTCCAGGACAGCCAGGCCTACAAAGAGAAAAAAAATCCACAATAAGTGTCTTAATGTCTTCAGAGATGACCCCCTGCGCTGCCCTTGTCCTCCCCCCCACCATCCAATACGCTCACTAACAAGAGAAGCAGACCCACTGCTGACATCACCATCTTCTAAGGCTTTCAGAACTTTGAACTGCAGACACTACCAGTCCCTACATTGTTTTCCTGTAGACACTTGGAAACGAGCCAGCTGTTGTTCTTAGCCACCAAACCATATGTGAAGTAGTGCTCTATAACTTAGGTTCGAGGACAGCACTGGGGTCAGCATGCCTAACTCCAAATCCTCGCTCCCACACGTATCTGCTGTAAGTTCCCTTTTGCCTCAGATTTTTTTCAAGCTTGTCAGGCTCCCAAGAGTTCAATAGGAACCCTGTGTGGCTAGCTATAAACTGTGTGGGCCATATGCTGTATCCGGCATGTTGAGTACCTAGATACCAGGAAAATGAGTATTTACTAATATTTAGGTTAATGTATCTGTAAATATGAAACAGAGGGCCTTTTTTGATCCTATGTATTCCCAACTTCAAACTAATCTACTATCCTCCCCCCCCCCTTTTTTTTTTTTTTTGAGCCAAGGTCATTTCATTCACATAGCCCAGGCTGGCCTCTAGCTTGTCTTGCAGCCAAGACAAATGCCTAATCCCCTTGCCTCCTCCCAGCTGCTGGCCCACTGCCTGTTGAAGCAAATCATAACTTACACGGGCAGGGCTCAGAGTCCCCACCAGGCCGCTTCATCTCACCTCTGTTTACCCGATTGAAATATTTTACGAACTCCACTTCTAAAAATAAATGTGATCTGAGTCATACTGTTCCAAAAAATCTTGTTTTAGTGCTAACAATTAAAGACTATTTCAACCATTAGTTTAGAAGAGTACATACAAAGATTTGCAGAGGAAATATTGCCAATATTCTGGCATTTCACCTGCTCTCATGTTGAGTGTCACATTTCACCCCCAAATTTGGTAGGGGGCACAAACATCCATTCCATGGTGGGGTGGGAGTTTGTCTTCAACCTCCCCTCTCCTCCTGCTAGGAGATGTGCCTGCCTCAGTCAGCTTTGGTCATAATGAAGGGCTCGTGAGGTGAGAGAGTTGGCAAGGCATTAGTGTCATTTGTTTTTAAGTGGATTTGAGCTGTCCCTTAAAGTCCTTTCCTGTACCTTTCAGCCCATTCCAATGACTCTCCCAAATCTTACATTCCTCAACTCCTTAATTTAGCCAGGAACTACCCCTCGTCCTGTCTTAGCCTCCCAAGTTCTGGGATGACAGTTATGGACCACCAGGCCCTTCCATATCTCAGTTGGTATGTTCTTACACTTACAACTGAGAATATTTCTCTCCAATATTACCAGTCATTTCCTATTTAAAGTAGCATTTCATTTTTAAGGTTTATTTTGTGTGTCTGAATGTTTTTTCTGTGTTTGTATGTTCACCACATGTGTGCCTGGTACCTGAAGCTCTTAGAAGAGGGGCATCAGATCTCCTGGAACTGGGATTGACAGATGGCATGACCATTCACGTGGGTGATGGGAATCAAGCCTGGATCCTCTGCTCAGGAAAGACACAAGTGCTCTTTCCTGCTGAGCCATGTCTCCAACCCATAATCCCATTTGTTTTTCAACCCATTTCTCACATGGGCCCTCTGCAGTCCTTGGCTGCTCAGCCTAGAAGCCCTCTTTTCCTGGCACCTGAACGATTCATTCCTGTCACTCATTTTTCATGGCTTATTCCTTGATTTCATAGTACAACAGTTGTGTGCTAGGAGTGTGTCAGGCCCAGTTCTGAGTGAAGTATATAGCTATCTTACACGTGAATCCCAGGAGCAGGGTACCAGTGCTCCCCTTTTAAAGGAGCAGACCAGTACTGAGACATTATCTTTCCAAGATCAGTAACCTATATAGTGGCAGAGCCAAGATCCAAACAGTATCTGCCCATTGTGTTACTTTAAGTCACTGATTAGCTACATATGTCTTGGCATCGCCACACAATATGTATTTTCTGGGCAGTGTTACTCATGCCTGTAGTTTAAACATTGGGTGCACACACGACAAATAGTGTTGCCAAGGTGGGATGAATTACTAAATCCTTATCTCCAACTCGGAACTTTCAGCTAAACTCCAAATCCATATTTCTAAGTATATACAAAATCTCTTACAAGACATCTCATCAGCACCTAGTGCTGGGAATATGTCCAGCTGAACTCACCCCCCACTGAGGCTGCTTTATTACAAATGCTCTATCATCTTCCCACTCACAAGTCGGAAACCTGGAAGGTAGTTTTCCTCTTCTTCACAAACTATCATCTGTCTCACCAATTTACAGCCTCCTCTGTGTCTCCTGTTTTAGATGTCCTGTCTGCTGCTCTGTTCCCACAAGCCTTCTAAATGGTCTCCATTCTAGACCTTGTCCGCTCAACTCTTTCTCCCGCTGTAACCACAAGTGCTTGGTGAGACGAGCCTGGTCGCACATACCCTCTGCTTGTTCACCTGCTGCAGTGCAGACCCTCACAGGCTGGCAGAAACACTTCTCCTGACCAGTCCACCCTCTGCTCTCACTTTGCGTACTCATTGCTACTCCTAAAACTATTTATATCCTGGGGTTTCCCTCCCTAAACATAGTGTGTCACCCTATCCACCTGCAGAGTCACTTTATCTGTGATGTCGTCCTTATTCTGTCTTAGGTGTCGCTTCCTGAAGTACTGCTTTGGTTTCACCTTGTGCTCTATTTTTAGAATCAAGGCCGGCATCTACACATTAAGTTGGCTCTGTGGAGATGCATCAGTCTCCTGACAAAACGCTGTCAGAAGGACGATGAAGAGGAAGAGCTCTAGAAAGGTTCTAGTTGTCAAAAATAATTGTATCTAACAGTATATTTTAGGCTTGAGAATTTCCCTTCTTTTGGCCTTGTTCCACAGTAACTAATAGCACCCTCATTGTAAAGTCAAACTGTTCTTCATGAGGTATTTGTACTCATTTAGCTATTTATCACTTAGCTTCTTATGTTCATATTTGGGGAACTTTACAGTTTGCCAGCATCTTTTCAAAAAGTAGGAAGGATTTGAATCACCAATGAAGCTAAACCAGATCTTTCAGGTTGTCTTATTCTGGAATCTTTGGTAATGATAAACTAATTTAGTAATTAGAGATGACCTTTGTGTATGCTAGCTCTGTCTGTATTCAGTTCCTTTTTTGACAATTAAGAGTTGTAGTACGTATGCCTGTGAAGACAATGCTGGCAGTCTCAAGCACGCAGCCCTAACATATACACATGAGCAGCACACTAACCGGGTGCAGCAGGCTGTGCTTACATGCGACACTGTGAAGAAGTCAGCTGGGAAGAGAAGCTAACCCGGGGAAGCCTGACAACACACTCAGCCCGGATCTAGACAGAGGCAGGCACCGCCCAACTCCTTGAAGGTATGCCTATGACTTTTTCCAGTCACCCACTGAAGCTGTTTTATAGTGGCTTCACCCTTTTAAAAGCTTAAGTTTTAGGGAGACCAGGTTTTTTTAATGCTTGTAAGGGGTGGAAGCGCCAGGGTGGGTAGAGCCCTTGCCTCTCATGCATGAAGCCCTAGACGTGTTCCCTAACGTGAATGGGAGAGAAGGGAAAAGAAAAAGTGAGCTCGAACCCAAGATTATCTGACAAAGGATGTGTGTGTGTGTGTGTGTGTGTGTACACAACATATACATTCTAAATATTTCCATATTTAGAAAATAGTTTTGTATTAAAAGTGTGTTTTTAAGAATTCTGTTCATGTCATTTTATAATTCACCAAAAAAGAAACTATGATGTTTGGAAGGAACCTCCCATTTTCTGCAAATGTGGAATGAAACAATCATTTCGGTTTTAAGCAGATTTGTACACTAAATTGGAAGCTCCTATTAAAAAATATAAACTGATAAATTCAATATTCCTTGACATGATTCCTATTATATAATGAATTTTAAATGTATAAATAGTCAGGTGGACTTAAATAACTAAAAAGTCATCTAGTTGTTATTTTAAACAATGGTAAGCATTCTGAGCATATAAATAGCATCTCAAGTTCCTTCATATCAAAGTTAACACATCACAGTGAGCTAGAAGACTGGAGAAATGAGATTCCCGTTTTCCTACCTATGGCTCTGGAGACGGACAGGCTCCCATTCACCCTCCAGGCACCGAACCATACCACACAGCCTCCGAGGGCCTCAATCCGCTGCTTTTCATCCTAAAGAGCAGTGCGATAAAAATCAAATCACTGCATTCAGGATTCATTCATCTGCTTTACAGTAAATAGATATACCGCCCATCATCAGAAAGCTTGGGAAAGGTTTTCTGCATCTATCCACTAGGAGGAGGGCATAGTTGCTGAGATTAAAGGCAATAATAATACTCAAAGAATCCTAAGTAAGAACTACAGAACAGCCATTATGACATGCTCTATTGGAACAGATCATACATACCTCTCTGTCTGGCTTGTGTGGTTTCATTAGTTCAACAGCTTGGCCCTTTCTTACCAGCATGACCTGGGAATCGCCTACCCATGCCACGTGGAGCATGTTGCCTCTGATAAAAGTCACTACTCCTGTGGTCCCACACCGTAAACTCTAAAAATAATGGAAGACCAGAGTCAAAGATAATAAAAGATTTATAATTAATACAAACTGCATTTGAGATAGACTATTCGTAACATAATTTCACATTACAGACTCATGTGTCTCAGAGCATTGTATTTTATTTTTGAAAAGAGGTCTTCACTTGTGTAGCCCTAGCAGCTTGGAAGGGGCTGTGTAGACCAGGCTGGTCTCAGACTTACACAGGTTTGCCTGCCTCTGCTGAGATTAAGCATGTGTACCATTGTTCCTGGCTCAGAGAATTTTGTGCGTATTTTTGTTTGTGCACACAAATCCACTTGATTTGTGGTATACAAAACAGGGATAATTATCAGTTTCATTTTAAGTAAACATTTTTTTAAAATTGGGCTGGGGAGTGGTACGAGGACTGGAGAGAGAGGGCTCAGTGACTAAGAGCACTGGCTGCGCTTTCCGTGGGCCCCACTTTGAGTCACCCATCTGATGGTGACTCACAACTGTGTATAGAACTAACTCAGTCCCAGGCCATCTAATGTCTCCTCCACCTCCATGGGCTTTGCATGCATCTGGTGCACAGAAATACATACAGGGAAAAAAACCCATACTCATAAAATATAAATTATTAATTAATGAATTTAAAACCTGGACCAGGTGAGAAGGCTTAGAATTTAGAGTCTTGCTGCCAGAACTGATAGCCTCACTTTGATCCCCGATACTTAACATGGTGGACATAAAAAACACCTCTGAGAGCTGTCCTTGCCTCCACATGCACACAGTGATTTGCATGTACAACACACACACACAGACACACACACACACACACATTAGAGAGAGAGAGAAAGGGAGGGAGGGAGGGAGGGAGGGAGAGAGGGAGGGAGAATGCTTGGGTGTGTGTTTTAAAACATGGACTATTCTGTGCCCTGTCCAGTGGTTGCTAACATTGTTCACTGTGTAAAAGTCTTTGTTCTTCCTGCTTCACTGTTAAATCCATCCCCCCACCCCTCTTATTTTTTTGAGACAGGGTCTCACTGTCACTCTAGTTGGCCTGGAACTCATGGAGAGCTTTTGCTTCCCAAGTGCTAGGACTAAAGGCATGCACCAGCACACCTAACAATCCTTTTCTTAAGTGGCTCCAGTTGTAGTCTATTTCATTTGTGACCCACTGGGTAGTCAATGAGGTGGTACAGTTGTACAGTGTGTGTGCACACGCATGTATACAAAGCATTGCAACATTGCTTGGTAAAGAAGAAATGTTCCCAGTCACTGGATATTGTGGAGCTGAGACAGCATATACTCACTGAAGAAGATGCTTATATACCTTTAAAAACAAAAACCAGAAAAGCCTTCCCTAAAGTATTTTTAGGGAGCTTTGATTGGGAACACTGCATAGAGAGCTAACAGCCGGGGATGTCACTGCAGTAGCTACCACAGTACTTAAAGCTCTTGATCCTGCTACACCACGATGACATCTCCATTTGACATGAGTCACCACCAAATAAGCATAACGCTGTTACTAAGGACCTGGCCCAAATTAGAATGAGTGCGTCAGGGGTGGCAAAGGGCTTCTTGTATCCAATGAGAAAAACAACTCTTCTTTTTCCCTATATAGGAAAAGTTTGTTATAAATCCTCACCCACCAATAAAATGTCTTCCCACACAGAATGTTCAAAAATTCAGCCCTCTGGAGCACACGATATAAAGACACTTCAGTGCATATGCCCTGGAGAGAACAGGAGGCAGGGCTGCTTCACAACAGGAATAGCTGCTTCTCCCCGGCAGTAAACAGCACATGGAGGCACAAGGAGAGGAGGAGCAACTGCGGGGAGGCCCTGAATTATGCAGCAACTTTGGCAGGACAGAGACACAGCGCCAGTGACGGCAAGTGACGGACACATGGTCAGGAAAGCCATCGCTTTGAGGAAACAGAAAACGGGATGTCAGGTTTAAAAAGACAACATGATTATTGTCTCCTGTTGGTAACTATAGATTGCCGCCCTCCCCATGGCCCCCAGGCTCACCTCGTCCCCAAGCTGAGAGGCAGCAGCCTCCAGAGCGGCAGAGCAGAGCAGTGTGCTGGCTCCAGGGCCGGAGGCCAGGCTGGGACGTCTGGTTCTCTGCAGCCCTCCTGTCTGGGGATCCTAGTAGTTCCTATAGCTAATCTGTGTATTAGTCCAAGCTTAGGGGTCATGGTAGATACTTATCTTGCATTTTACCAAATAGTTCATTCTTTCATTCATTCCAAGCCCCAGTAATGCTTTACAGCAAAACTGTGAGATCAGGGAAACAGATCAAATAATAGTCTGATCTTTCCATTTTAAAAGTTCATGTTTGAGTCATGTGGCAGAAGAGTTAACTTACTGTGTGTATTTTAACTTGTAATTGCTTTTGACAAGTTAAAAATGTACATTTTCTATTGCCTGCCCCAAGCTAAAACTCTAACAGTGCCATAGGGTAATTACATTCCATTGCCCAGAATGATGAATATAGAGAGAATATATTTTACTTTTAGAACTTAATATGGAAATTCTAAATTTCATTCAAAGTAAAACACTTAGGTCTGACCAGCCTTAGAAATATAGGCCATGAGTTTTGCCTATCTTCCTAGTAAGAGAAAATCAGCTCAAGGATCATCTGAGGATCCTCCCTCTTTGCACAGTAAACGACTGCCTACTCACGCAGAAGCAAATGTATGGAAGTAATCCCAGTTTCTGTTTCTTTTTTAGAACTATTGTTTTCAGTTCACCACATCCAGAGCTTGCCTGCAAGGGTGCTTAGAGAGGTAGTCTGAGTTTGAGGATGACGGGGGTGGGGGTGGGGGGCTCACCCGCAGCAGTTATAGAAAGCAGCCAGGAAACCCCAACCTGAATCTCCTTTACAGTATATCAGTGTGCTCCACAGAACTGAGGGGACTGGATTTAGAACTGAACAGAGTCCAACACAGTGGCTCAAGTGAGTACATGTCTGTGTCTTTGTATAGTTTAGATAATGTGTCCCTAGAAAGAGAAAAGGTATAACTAGCTCTTTAACCACGCAGACGGTTTGAACTTGGCTAGTACAATGGTAGCCAGAGTTCATAAGGACATGCCATACCTCCCTGGCTGCCTTCTGCACAAACCGCTCATCTGTGACACGGAAGGCCCGGCAGAGAGCCTCAGCAGGATCATGGGGAAACATCTCCTGGCGCACTAAGTTAACGTGTAGGTGAACGGAGGCATAAATAGCAGCATCCACTCCGCCATGGCCATCAAACACTGCAAAGTATGCTTGTTCCTCCTGGTCCTGTCAGTAGAGACATAAAACAGTTAAGGATGGCGCACAGTCCCGTGAGTGAGCTGATGCCCTGGACATCCATCCTCTGCTGAGGTTGTCGTTCAGATAATGAGACTCCATGTTTCCCTTTGCTCCCATGCCTGATGAGCTATGGAATGTCTGCAGTGCTAGGGCATCTGTGTTTACACACAGCCCTGGAACATATCATGCCCAGTTAGTGCAGACTGGAGCGGCCTCTCTGTGAAACCTGCTATCTTGTACCATGGAAGCCACCCACATGCATTCGCTTCAAAATCATAGTTGCGAGGAAGAAGAGGAAAGATGGTATGAGGAGGAAGTGAGCAAAAGCTGGTCTGCACTGAGTGCTTTGTTTCAAAATACCGCAGAAAATTTCCAGCACAAGGCCAATTGTCTAAAATACTGGAGATAAAAAACATACACAGTTCTGCACGATAGTGCCTCTTTCACACATCATTCCTGGTCGCATTGAATTCTTACTGCCATAAATGAACTTGTTAACCAGTCTTGAGCCACATCGGATGCCCAGGGTCGGGGTGTGCCTGGCAGCTCTGCCCCAGCCTCAGTCAAGCCTCAGCGTCCCCTTGCAGAGCCAGCTGCAGGCAGCGCTCTCTTCCTTCTGCTGGGGCTGGAGTTCACTTTTCGTCCACCAGATCACTGGCTGCCTCCTTCACTGTCAGCTCAGGTGTTTGGATCTTAGACCTGTCTCTGATGTGAGTCACTGGGGCGTCACTGGCTCCTAAGCTCCCTGTAGGCAGCAGTGGCTGAGGAAGGACTTCATTTGTGAGTCTTTGCATTTGTTTTCTTGGGAGTCTGGGTTCTGTCACACACTCCTAAACAGTTTCTTCATAAGGGGGATGTTTTATTTACTAGGTTGCTTTAGGTTTTTGGTCTTTCTTTTTCCTTAAAATTGACACAGCGTCATGCAACCTAGGTTGATCTGAGTTTTGCTGGGTAGCTGAGGCTGAGGGACTGCCTCATTCTGACCCACCTTCACCCTTGTGTCAGAGAAATGACACAGACATTATATTATTTGTGCTTTGGAAAACATCTCTTTAACAAAACACCACTTATAAATGTACAGAGAATAATGGAAACACTCAAAAATGATGAAACTGATTTCTACTTCCAGACACTGACACTAAATGATGTCTTACATTTTAAGCAAAACAATTTATAGTGCCATTGAAGATTAACTAAACAAAATATGGCTTAAAGTAATACTCAGTTTCATCAAGTCAGTATAACTTCAGAAAAAACAGCAGCCAGGTGAAGTCTTTGCTGCATTAGTGGTGGGGTCTCAGCTAACTTGTACAGCATCTCTAGGTTGGACTCCCAGCACTAGGTAAATTTTCTTTTAAAATAGTGTAGTTTTAAAGGAAAACATTTATAATGATGTATAATTTGTTTAAATAATAAACATAAGGAAGGAAACACATAGAACTATAGTCCTACTATCATAAATAATATCCTCATATCTATATATCTGTGGATTGGGTTTCTTTGGGTGGGGGTGTTTAGTAGGACCTTGCATAGGTGAGACGCATTCTACATCCGCATGCCTGCGTGCATACTTTGGTTTCTGACACAGGGCCTTGCAGTGTAGCAGGTCTCCTGCTTCAGCCTCAAGAATTCTGGATTGCAGGTGTATACCACCACACCTGGCTCTATTTTTTGTTGGGTTTGGTTGGTTGGTTTGGTTTTTTTCAAGACAGGATTTCCCTGTGTAGCCCTGGCTGTCTAATTTTGTAGACCAGGCTAGTCTCAAACTCACAGGGACTTACCTGCTTCTGCCTCCCAAGTGTTGAGATTAAAGGCATGGGCCTCCACCTCCTAGCCCATGTTTTTAAAGTAAGGATCATAGTGTATATACAATTTCATGCTCCTGCTTTATGTCATTAGCATTTCTGCATGTCACTAAGTATTATTCAGACACATCGTGACTAGGTCGAGACTCATTTCCCTTAATTTTTAGCTCATTTCTGATTTATTTTTTATTAATAATGCTAAAACACTTTTGTCAAACACATATTTAAGACTATGCTGTATTTCTGTTGTGATGAAGAATTTTAAATGAAGTTACCAGATAAAAAAGTACAAGAATTTACAAAGTTCTAAATAATCACTGCTAAATAACCTTCAAAACCTGCTTTGGTGCATCAAGGCAACTCTTCTGAGCTTAGCCTTTGAGCTGCATTTCAAACTTGGAGGCAAAATGAGTACCAATCAGGTTAATTAACACCCAGAACTAAGGCCTTCAAATCTGAGTATAGTCTTGAAGTAGCTGTAGTTTCATGGGGACTGTTTAGGAAGCAGCCTTTGGGGTACATTAGCATGGACACAGCACTGGAAACAAAGACACCAGGTGCTCTCTCTCTGAGCCCCCGCTCTTTAGCCCGGACAGTTGGCTGAAGTTTAAAGTTAGCTACTGCTAACTGAAAGAAATACTATGCTGTGTATAAATTACTACACTGCCATTTTGAAGTTATGGACTTAACAGAGGAAAGAAAAGGTGAATGACAGGCAGGGGAAACAAACCCTCCTTTGTTTGCATTAGCATAATGCACCTAATAGAAAAGGAGAAGACAGAAGAAAATGGTGATTAAGCTGACAAGGCTCATATGGATCCAGTCTGTCAGTCACAGATGCGTGGAGTGTAATTCCAACGACTTTCTATCTCAGAGACTCGGATTTTAAAAAGAAAATCACATGAAATCAGGTTGTCTCAGCCTTCGATGCACCCTTTTATGTTGTGGTTTTTGTTGCTTCAGCAACATAGTATTCTGAAGATTTAATAAGTCACTTGACTTTACTACAAAAAAAATTCTCCTTTTAAAAATGTGTTATTTTGATATAATGATTTTCTTTGGTTGCTAATAAAATAGCTTTAGAAGCTTTGAGAAAAACTGGTAACTTCCCTTGCTTTCCTGGATAGGAACTGGCTATCCACAAGAGATTTTTACTCTCCCAATTTTGAACCATGTGAACCTATTAAAAATAACATAATATTCCCAATTTGGAATGATTTGAACTTACTCAAAATAATAAAACAAGTTCTTTTTTTCTGATGCAGCCCACCTCCCTCCGTCCTATGGGCAACTGGTCCTTCCTGACCCGACCATGTCATACCAGCTCACAACATGCCCTTTACCTCTAGGTTGAAGAGCATGTTAAAGTCAGGAATGCACACATGTTTGTCCTCCATTTTCCTTCGCATGTTCTTGATGGCATGGATGGATGTCTCATAATAAATCTGAGGTCTCCTGCGCAGAGGGAAGTCCTTCACCCAACTGCAGCAAATCTCATGTAGTTTGCTGAAGACACAGCGGGCCAATTTCACTGTCTCAATTTCTGTGAAGGAAGCAGAGACCCCAATAACGAGCCAGTAACACTGTTCCCACTCCCCTGCCTAGTCGGACAGAAGTAGTCCTCCTGAACTCAAGGAAAAGACACCCTCCCTGGCAGAGAGCCATCACCTGCCTCCAAGATCACCCTCTGCGGCAGAAGACAGCCTCTGTCTTTTCAGTCTGGACAGGCTTGTACACAGCCCTCTGCCCTCTAGCCAGAGCAGCCTTCACTGGATGGCTGCTAGGGTTATCACATAGAGAGCCAAGCCTTCTAGGCTCAGAAGAGAGACTGCAACGTGAGCACTGGATGTATTATCCAGCCATTCAGAACAGAAAAGGCATATGAAGACTCCTGGCTCTCTCTTCCTGATCTCCTTTATGTCTTCTGTCTGCTATAATGGACTGGCAACTTGCAATGAATTCCAGTTCTATCATTTGGAACTGAGTTATATATTTTCTTTTATCAATTATACTTTTATCAGTAGTTTAGCTAATAAGGTAACTGATAGGTTAAATGTTTATTTGGGAAAGGCAACCCGAATTCTGTGTGTACTACTTAATTTTAAAAATTTATTATCATTGTTGTTGATGATGATTATTAAAAACAAGGTCTCACAATATAGCTCTGGCTGTCCTGGAACATATTACTGCTTTGTTTGTTTGTTTGTTTTGGGTTTTTTGTGTTTTGTTTTGTTTTTTGGATTTGTTTTGTTTATTTGTTTGTTTGTTTTCCGAGACAGGGTTTCTCTGTATGGCCCTGGCTGTCCTGGAACTCACTCTGTAGACCAGGCTGGCCTTGAACTCAGAAATACGCCTGCCTTTGCCTCCCAAAGTGCTGAGATTACAGGCGTGCGCCGCCACTGCCCGGCTTGTTTTGTTTTTAAAAGCAAGGTTTCTCTCTGTGTAGCTTTGGCTGTCCTGGAACTCACTCTGTAGACCATGCTGACCTTGAACTCATAGATCACCTGTCTCTGCCTCCAGAGTGCTAGGATTAAAAGCGTGTATGATATATGACTAGCCTTATTTGTTTGTTTGCTTCTTGCTTGTTTATTTTCAAGTCAGATTCTTGCTATTTAGCTCAAGATGGCCTCTCCCTTGGATTTTTGGCAAACCTTCCCTAGTGCCGGGATGGTAGACACGCACCAGCATATCACCTGGTTTCAGTCCCCTTCACTCTGTAGTTGACCCAGTTAACATCTGGCTTCCAGGCAGACTTGTATTCATTGGCACATGACCAGTGTATTGAAGAGACTATAATTAACATTTCTAACCATCTAGTCAAGCCATCTTTCACTCAGTTTGCAACTACTCAGATAACCAAAAGATGAGGTTTTCAGTACTTTAGATGTTCCTCCTATATCTCAGTTTTTTTTTTTTTTAAACAAAACAAAACCAAAAAACTCCTAAAAGTTGCTTTACTAAATCAGACACAGCTTGTCAGCCCAAGGAAGTGTGTGGCAGCCGGGCAATGGCTACAGATGCTTCCTGTAGCCTAGAACAGAAACCCAGAGAGACTGTGTGTCCTCGGCAGCATGGAGCCTGGCTCCCGTCCTTTACTTCCCGTCTCTGTTTAGCCTTGAATCTGTGACTCCATTTCTGTTCTTATGCATAATTCCTACATTAATTTTCCTTCTGTTTTGTAGTACTGAGGCTAGAACTCAGGGCCCTGTACATCCAGACAAACACTGCACTTGCTCTATCTTTTTGAGACAGAATTCCTCTACAGAGCCTAGGCTGGCCTTGAACTCAAGATCTTCCTGCTATAGCCCCCCAAGTGCTGGAGTTAGAGCTTCCCAAGTAACAAATTATCGCATCTAACACAAACTGCCCCAACCCCTTCCTAAGACAGGGTCTAGCTCTGTTCCCAAGCTGACCTCAAATTCCTTCTCCCTCAGCGACTCAGTACTGTGATAGAGGTGTGAGCCCCTGCATCTGACTCAGAACTCTTAAAATCTTTATATTCAGAAAGTCTCAAAGATTTTATTTCTGACTTCTTTATTATTAATATACAGTAGTCTTATTTATGCCTTGAACATTTTTATGTATTTGTTTGCTTGTTTGTTTGTTTTGAGACAGAGTCTCACTAGCACAGGCTCTCCAGTGCTTTGGTCTACGGGCATGCGCTACCACATGCAGCTGCCCCTTCCCAGTTTTATATAACTGAAAAGCAAGGGTGTATTTGAAACTGAATGAAGTTCAAAGAGCAAATACTCCCTGAGGCATTATATACACGAACAAGCCCATAAACAGCCAAATATTTTTATTGCTTTAAGCAACTCCAAATGTTTGCTCTTTTTAAGTTCTAGAGCTCATAGAGGCTGCAGCAGGAGATACCCCCAACTCCATACAGACTTGACATGACAGTGTCCTTAGTTGACACAATCACAAACGAGGGCTACAAAGCAAATACATGCAGGAACTCCATGGAGAACAGGGGAAGTACATGACTCGTTCCCAGGTTCCCAGCCAGTGATATAAACAGTTCCATCATTCTGTGGGTCATATATTGCTGTCGTCATATACACCACACTGTCCAGTAAGGGAACTAATAAGACTTAAATGTTAAGGGCTGGAGCAATGGTTCGGTGGTTAAGCACACTGGTTGCTCTTGTGGAGGACTCAGGTTCAGCTCCCACGCACCCACACGGCAGCCTCTGCCTCCCGAGTGCTGGCATTAAAGGCATGCAACCAGTTCCTGCTAAAAAGAGGTTTTAAGTGCCCTTTGAGTGGACCTCACTGCCTGTGCTGTAAGCCCTAAGTGTGTGTGTCCCCTCTGTACCGTGTGGGCCAACAGTGTCCCCGTAGAGACTCTACCTTGTATAATTCACACCTACTGGTTTGTGTGGAGTGGATAAGAGCTTGGCAGATAGTTGAGATCACAACAGATATTTCTGAGTGATCTCCTAGAAAATATTTCAAACATTGTGATCAATGACATCTATTTTTAAAAAAAAAAAAAAAATCACCTTTATTTTGCTTTTGTCATCTTATAGGGTTCAGATAATTCTCCAGAGCCAACATTTAGGACAGCACACAGCCCGGGACAGTCTCCAGCAGGAGTGCTATAGAACAGTAGTATATAAATAATAGCCACTGGAGATGGAAAAGTAAAACAAAATAAGGGGCGTGAGAAAGTGAGAGCCATCCAGGCAGCAGCCCTCCCCTCCCAGCTGTAGAGGCACCAGCCGCTACAGCTGTCTCTCTGTGGAGCTGCAACTGAGTCAGCTTCAGGGGAGACAGTGCTGTGGTCGGGTTCTCTTCAGCCTGGCTCTGGGACAGCTTGGCTCTAGGTGAACCCTTTATTCTCAGGAAGAACCAGCAGTAACTCCCTCCTTGACAGTTTTCTGTCACAGTCCCAGAGAGAGACAGGAAGAGAGGGAATGCCACCCAGTCTCTGGGCTGGCTTTCTATTTATAACAAATGCTCTGTTCCTTATGTACCATGTTGATAGGCAAGTGCTTAGAATAGAACAGAAGGGCTAAGCATGGCAGCAGATGCTGTGATCCCAGCACTCAGGAGGCTGCGGCAGGGCAGTGAGCTCAAGACCAGCCTGAGGCTGCAGAGTCGAGACCTTGTCTCAAAGCTAATAAATATCAATAAAATGACACCCTCGAAATTTTGGAGTAGAAAGCTAGGGATGTTACTCTGTTGGTAGGACATATTTAACATTTAAGAAACTCCAGGTTCCATTCCCTGCACTGAGCATACAAGAGTATGGTGGTTACTCATGCTCTGATTTTATAAAAATAGTTTGTTTAATCATTTTCAAATATGGTTAAACCCAGCATGTAAACTGGAGGCCAGGGGGGCAGCGCATTCCCATTACCCAGCCTCCCGGGTTGCTGAGGTGGGAGGGGAGAGTTTCAGGCCGGCCTGGGCAGTCACCAAGACCTGTCTCAAAACAGCATCGCAGCAGCCTGTGAGGAGCATCAAGTCCCACTGGCTCCAGGGCTGGGCGTGGGGTGACAGCAGAGCCTCCTCCCTTACCAACGAAGATACACCAAGCCCCAAGTAATAAAAACACAGCATATCTGTCAGCGATGGGTTTTAATGAATAGAAAACTTAACAAGATTGATAAGTTTTGTTATAACTTTTAAAAACTGTTGCATGCTTTTACATGTATTTTTCAGGATGCCATCTTAGAAGAGATGGGGTGTGGGGTGTATTCAGGGTGGTGCAGCCGTGGGTAAACAAAACATTCCACACAGGTTCTTCTTAAACTCCGCTTTCCTCACCCTCTTCCTTTGGTGTGCATCAAACTGAGTTTTTTTTAGTTGAGACAAGGTCCCTGCCTGGGCATGTCTACACTATCTAGGCTCCAGTGACCTTCCCGCCACGGCCTTCCAAGTGGCTGAGACTGCAGGTACACCTATGAGCTCGGCTCCGTTGTGTATGCTTGCTCCTTACTAGATAGCAATGTCAGTCTCCTGTTTCTAGTACTTACCATGTACCATAAATATACATGCCATATATATATATGTGTGTATATATATATGTGTATATATGTATATATATGTATATATTTATATATATAATTTTATAAAAATAGTTTAACTATTTTCAAGTGTGTATGTGTGTGCGCGCATGCTTGGATATTTTTCTTCTTGCCTCTTTTTATTGATTTTTTTTTAAGAAAAAAAAGTCCTTAATTCCACTGTATAGTCACTACTGGGTATATGTAGTTGGGTTTAATATGCTATAGATATTTTCTGTAGCTAGCTGCCCATGAGAAAATTTGAGTATGTTTAAACAAATAATGGATAAACGTGCTCACCCACAGTCCCTTCTGTGCCATCCGTTTCCTTTGGGATACAGTGAGCAGAAAGGTCACTCTGGAGGACTTCATCTGATGTGGCTCTGGCTAAAGCGGCAGCCAGAAAGGAAGGGCAGTTACTGAAAGAGAAGCACAAGGCTATCCTCAGTAAGAACTCAGAAGTGATGCTCTAATTACCACATGCCATCCATGTCATCCCAGAATTGTCCCTATCGTCCGTCCAGTGAACGACTGGGCACATGTTATCTGGTGGCCCTCCTGCTAGTGTTGGATATATGTTGATAATATCTCAGGGCTAGTCCCTGACCAGATTTGCCATCCAGCTGGGTAGACAGGTGGTTAAGTAAGTAAACTAACAGGATGCAACCTGAAAGTCAGATAAGCGATGTGAAGAAAACAATACAGCGACCTGACAGTGATACCTACCTAGGTTGGGTGGACAGTCATGCCACACCTTAAGCATGAAAAAGATAGCATTATAAGGACATGGGAAAGCAGGTTGGAATACTTCAGACTAGCCTGTGCTCAGGTCTTTCTGAGAACTTGTGAGCCGTCACAAAGTTGTGAGCAAGGAAGTGCCACAGTGAGATAGGAGCTAAACTATTCCCTTGGTTTTCTGTGCACAGGAAGTCAGAATGTAGCAAGAATGAAAGATGGGCAGTGGAGGACACTGGAACTCCATGGGAGGGGGAGGGGCTGGGGAGGGGGAAGGGCCAGGGAGGGGCCGGGGAGGAAAGGGGCAGGGGACAGGAGTAAGAACATGGGAAAGGTGGGCATGGAGAGGGGACATGAGGAAGAACAGGGGTGCTGGTCGGGGTGGAGAGGTGTACTTTGGAGAAAGATGCTGCAGAACTTGCTGACAATTGGGCAGAGGTGAGAAGAAGTCCGGGGTTTGTCTGAACGGCTATGGGCCAACAGGAGCAGAACAAGAAATTTGAGGACATGGGCTAATGAAGAAAACAAGAGTTCATTTTCGCATATTAAGGTAGAAATGATGATGAGATATTTTATAAGGGTATGAAATTGAGGGGTATACAATTATTAACTGGACATTTCAGAGAGGCGCTCAGATTTGAAAACTGAGATAGACTTCAAATAGAGAATCTGAGAATCACAAGGAGATCTTTAAAACTATCAGAATAGCAGTGAACATAGACAGGGAGAATTAGGAGACAAATGCTCTATGCTATAGCATATACATTGCTTTATATGCTATGGAAAGTGAGGCAGAGAGCATTTGCCTGTTAGCGCCTAGGTTTTCAGGTTAGGTGCAACTGCAGACAAGGAGCTTGACCGTGGCATCTCACTGGCACGCACAGAGAGATCTTGACTCTCAGGTCTGGCCTGATGGCAGACTTGTTCTGTAGCAGGCCACAGCAGTGTTTCTGGTCCCATGTTTTGTTTTTCTCTAACTCAGGGCCTCAGGCCTGCAGCCAAGTGCTTTCCCATGGAGTTCCAGCCCCAGGTCCTGTGCTATTTTAGAACCTTGTCATTTCACATAAAGTCTGTTACTTTTTTCTTTACATGTGCTAAGACTTGAGGACTTGTTTTTTAAGGGCAGAGTAGGTTCCCTGGCTATCCTAGCTTTTTGCTTTCTCCCTCTCTAGACTGCTTGTTCTTGGAACCCAGCAGCCATACTGTGAGGAAGTCCAAACCAACCAACCCGGAGAGACGGCATGCACAGGATCACACGGATATGAGCTGAGGCCCCTGGCCCCAGCTAATAGCCACCATCAGCTGCCTGATGTGTAAGTGCACAGGGCTTCAGACAACACCAGTCTTCAGCCCGAGGCTCCCAGTCCCATGGAACAGAAATGAGAACTTGCTGTACCAGTCTGAAATCCTGACCAAAAGAAACTATAGTATAATAAATGACTTTATTATGCCACTATGTTTTGTCATAATTTGTTCCACAGCCACTGTAACAGAAACCCAGTATTTGAAAGCTTGCTATAAGACAGAAACCTACAGAGACAAGAAAGAGCTAGGCATGGTAACACACACCTTTAATCCCAACACTCCAGATGCAGAGAGGCAGGCAGTCTGTGAGTTGGACTCGCCTAGCCTACAAAGTGAGTTCCAGGCCATCCAGGGTTACAGGGTGAGACCCTGTCTGAAACTCGCCCCACCTCCCATCCCCTCACCTCCCCACCCCCACCCACCCACACACATAGAGACTGAAGAGCTAGAAACTCTAAGAGAGTCAGGGGAATAAGTGTTTGAAGTAGGGGCTTGGGTGATTGTAGCATCCCTGCTGAGAGGTCAAAGGAGCTGAGGGAAAGGATAGTCAGTGATGGGGAGGGGAGCAGGGGGAAAACATCTCCAAAACACGGGGTGGGGGGCGATCTCCATGTATACAAACTCCGATTCAGAATCACATGGAGCTGCTGCATAGAATGCTCAGCTAGTGTGCGCAGGCCCTGACTTCAGTCCCTACTTCCTCTCTCTCATTAAAAAAGGAAAGACACGACAGCAAGCAGTAGAGTGACGTCGGACACTGGGTCTACATAGTGCTCAGTGGGAATACAGAATGTATAGCTGCTTCGGCACAGCTCTGAAACTCAACTGTATACATGCTGTCTGGCTCACTGACCTCATCCTCAGTCTGTGCCTTAGCAGTGAAGGCACACTGCACCGCAGCACAAAGGAGATGCAGCAGATGCCGAGTGGAATTTCCCTTTAATACTGGGATGCTTTCTCATTCATTCATTCATTCATTCATTCATTCATTTATTCATCTAATCAGTGTGTGTATATGTGTGTGTCAGAGAGAGGGGGCATTCAGGTGTCATGGTTTGCCTGTAGAGGACAGAGGACAATCTGCAGGAGTTGACTCTTATCTTTCACCATGTGGATCCCAGGGATAGAATCCAGGTTGTCAAGCTTGGGTACAAGCACCTTTAACCCCTAGGCCAGTGATTCTCAACCTGTGGGTCATGACCCCTTTGGGGGTCACATATCAGACATTGCATTACAATTCATAACAGTAGCAAAATAACAGTTGTGAAGTAGCAGCAACATAATTTTATGGTTGGGAGTCACCACAGTAGGAAGGTTGAGGACCATTGCTCCAGGCCATTTTGCTGACCTTAATTTTTATTTTGAGATGAGGTCTCACCACGTTGCCCAAACAGGCCTCAATTCTGAGCAGCTGGGATTTCAGACTTGCACCACCACACCTGGGTGCTTTCCATCCTCCTGTTCTCTGCTTGTAGCTCTGAGGCACGGCCTACGGCTCCATACCTGGCAGGCACGCACTACAGTTGAGCTAAGCATTATTCCAGGTGCGGGGGAGGGTCACTTTTCATAGTTCTTGCTCCCTAACAGCAGTAAGATGAAGTAATAGGCCTTCTCCAAGGTCCCGAGGTCGAGCAGCTAGCATCACCTCATCTTCCTTGCTGTGGAGACCATCGGCCTTTTCTGATGAGTCAGGGTTTCTGGTACTGATGTGGCTTGTCCTCACTTCTCTCCTGCTTTTACTCTGATCAAGTCATTTATTTTGTTTATTTTTAAAGAATCCAAGAATCACAGTGATGTAGCTCCCTAGAGTCCCACAAGAAAATGATACCTTCTGTGTAATTAAACTACAGTCTAGGCTCATCAAAGCTAAGACTGACGGCTTGAGTGAACAAGGCTCACACCGTTAGTCTCATTAATGTGACATTTGTGGTTCAGTTTTAGTTACAGTTAATGTACTTTTTAAACTTTCTGTCAGACAGAATGAAAATATTTTCAGGGAAGTAGGGAGGGAGGATTAGCTCACTAAAGTAAGATCTCAAACGTCACCTCTGTCAGCGCTGTCTGCACCAGGACATGGGAACACCTGCATGAGTCATTTCTTATGGTTTTGACTGAATTGAAAGAAACTTTCTGAGAAATGAGAATCACAAGTCTGTTTTAAGCACGGGCACATCAGAGAATACTTTGCACACCTCAAATACAAACTTATCATTAGTACTTGTTAAGAGACTTACCAAGAGTGACTAACAGAACACAAACTGCTTTCCTTCATACTTTGCCTTAAGATTCTAAGATGATGTTGCAGCTTGGCAAAGGTAGTAAGCACAGGAATAGCTACAAATACCCTCTGCTGAGGCATGGAGAGACCCAGACCTGGAATGCTATTGTCTGGGCTAGAGAGACGGATCTGCAGTAGAGAGCACTGGCTGCTCCTCAGAGGACCTGGGTCTGAGTCCTAGCACACGTGGGCCCCTCACAACCGTAACCATCTGTAACCCCAGTTCCAGGGACTCCTCTTCTGCCACCTGTAGGCACCAGGCATGCTCACAGCAAGCAAACAAATACGGACACACATTTGTAGGTAAACAGATACATGGGAACAGATGCAGCTGTGCTGGGAACCCTGCTGTCACTTGGTGTGACTTGACTTTGGATTGTCTGGATCTTCTAAACTCAAATTAATCTTGTTAGGGTCCTCAAACAATAATAATAATAAAACTCCCAGTTTTACTTGATAGATATGTCAAGTATAAGACAGCCTTTGAAGTACTTTCCATCCCTACTTCCAAGCAGTTTAGAGCCTATGTTTTCTACATAGCAGTTAACTTTTACCTCAAACAGTGAAGCACAGACTTTATATATTCATAGATAGAAATAGTCTTTGTCTGTTTTGTTTCTAAGTCACATTGTGTGCACATAGGCACTCTTGAACAACACTGAAAAATTATTAAAAAGCTACTTATATTTATTCACAAGAAGTAAAACATTCTACTTTACTAAAGATACTTATATTAGGAGAGATGGCTCAGTGGTTAAGAGCACTGACTGCTCTTTCGAAGGTCCTGAGTTCAATTCCCACCAACCACATGGTGGCTCACAACATCCATAATGAGATCTGATGCCCTCTTCTGGTATCTGAAGACAGCTACAGTGTACTCATATACATTATATATATATATGACTCTGGGGCCAAGCCCATGTATGTACTCATATACATACATACATAAATAAATCTTTAAAAAAAGTTCTCCAAAGGGACTATAAAAATAAACATTTAAAAAAGATAATGAATATATGAATATAGACTTGAACTTTTATATATTCTTAGTTTTTTCAGAGGTTTAATCCTGTTGACATCAGAAACTGAGCTCTGTAAATAAAATGAACACGGTGTTTACTGTAAATATTTTTCAAACACATTCAACACCTGAGATAACTATGGTTCAAAAACGCAATGACTATTCTGACATCATCACTGGCTAGCAGCATTGACTTCTGCTTCCAAGGATTTATTTGGAGAAGTAAATGTTGCTTCTTTAATTTTACTTCCAAAAGTAGGACCAAGGATGCTACTCACTGGAGGAGTCCATGCTCAGACCATATAGGGCTGGGTCCCCACCACCTCACGAAAGGACGAAAACCCACCTGTCCCCAGACATGTCTGGAGACTTCCTCCTTCCCTCCCTTCCGCCCTCCCTCCCTTCCTCCCTCCCTCCCTTCCCTCCCCCCCCTTTTTTTAAAGACGGGGTCTCATTATATAGCTCTTGCTGCCTAGATCTCACCGTGTGGATCAGGCTGGCCTAGAATTCACACTAATCCACTTGCGTCTACCTGCCGAGTGCTGGGATTAAAGGCAGTGCTCTCCTAAACAATGTGGTTGCAAAAGAATTACAAAAAAATAACCACATCCTAATGACCTTCAGTAGTTAAGCACTTTTCAATTTTATACATATTTGTTTTGCAGTCTCTAAAGGCAGACATACTAGATTGTCATGGGAACGGTCCAGATAACATTAGCGTCAAGGCCGAGGTGAGCTTAGTGATAGAATGCATGCATTTTATATACAAGGCCCTCAGCTAACACCTTCACTGGGGCTGGAGGGAAGGAGTTGGTGAGCAGAGCAGCTTGGTGAGCCAGACATTAGTACGGAGCAGGTTCATTTCTTGAGACCTCTAGATAAGGCGGATACCTCATACATCCAGAAATCACTTTAAACTGTAAAGGTTGGTTTTTTCTATGTTGCTAAGGAAATAAAGAACTAAAGCAGAGATGGGGCTGGGCATATAGTATAGCATTTGTGTACCACACAGGGCTTGTGCTTGATTGGAGAGGGCAAACAAATGAAATCAGGGTCAGGGAGGACTCTGGGGCCAAGCCCATGGAGCAGGGCACAGAGATCAGGTGCCCCACCAGTGCATTCCTGCAGTGCTGTGGAGGGCAGGAGCAAGGAGGGCTCACTCCAGAGGGGGCCTCAGGAGACGCCAAGCCCAGGCTGCCGGCTTCTCCACTGGAAAAGTAAAAAAAATGGGAAAACGCCAAACTCCTCTGGGCCTAAAATGCTACCTCTGTAATTCCGTCCCAAGTAAGTATTGATTTTGTCTCAAAGAGAGTCAAAGGCAGCCTCAGAAGTGTCAGCCCACTGGGCACACAGGCACAGAAGAAAGTTACGGGAGACAGACAGCTGGGTCCCTGCATCCACACAAATTCAAGACGAGTGAGTGACAAGACCCAAACCCAGAATATTATTTCCATAAGCATATTGTTTTATGTATTAGGGATATTCTTTTTTGTAAAGAATTATTTATTTTATATATATGAATACACTGTAACTATCTTCAGACACACCAGAAGAGGGTGTCAGATCCCATTACACACCATGTAGTCGCTGGGAATTGAACACAGGACTTCTGGGAGCAGCCAATGTTCTTAACCACTGAGCCATCTTTCCAGCCCCCATCAGGAATATTGCTACAAGTTGAGTGTGCCTGGCACATATCTTTGATCCCAGCATTTGGCAGCAGAGGTAGGTAGATCTGAGTTTCAGGCTAGCCTGGTCTACTTAGTGAGTTCCAGGCTAGCCAAGACTATATAGGGAGAGCCTGTCTCAATAAATAAATGAATATTCATTCCCTTAAGTATCATCAGTCTTGGCAATGCATCATTAGTTAAGAAAGACTTCTTTGGAATGCCATAAACTTCATACAGACCAATACTGTTACTAATACTGTAGAGCTTTATATTTTGTCTTATCATTTTTTGTTTTGCTTTTAAGATAGGGTATCTCTACATAGCCTTCACTGTTGTGAAACTCACAATGTAGAACAGGCTGGCCTTGAACTCACAGAGATCCTTCTGCTTCTGCCTTCTCAGTGCTTAATGGGTTAAAGGCACTACACCAACGAGAGTTTTGTATTTTAAACAACAGTCCCTCTTAAAGATGTTTCCAAGGGTTTGTTACACTGTGTCCACCTAGTCTAGGCTGGTATGGGTTGGTGGAGCAGGCAGTGGGTCTGGGTGATGGAGGTGAGGCCGGCTGGCTCCGTGAGCACTGGATGGGCCTGGTATAAATAGATTAACACACCACAGAAAGAGTAAATTTGCTTCATTTTGAGACACCAAGGGTGGACCTCTTGACTCCATCACTTGTTCGAATTGTGCATATCAGGACAGTGTACATTTTAAGGCTGCAAACTGAATAAACCAAGCCAGGAAGCACTCTGATTACAATGCCAAACCTACACAAATCACCAAAGACATTATTAGAGAAATTAGAGGTTTAAAAGTACATCCTTCCTGACACTGGCAGTGTGGGCGTCCGCACAGCGCAGCACCCACAGCTGTGTTCAGCAGGCCAAGGTAATAGAAATTCTGGAAGGTGGGACGTTTCCGTCAGTTCCGTCTAAGAGAGACTCCACTGAGAAGCCTCTAGCCCACGGGCTCGTGACAGCGCCGTCCCCTACCTCGCCCACTTTACTCTTTTTCTTAGTGGACTGCATGGAGTTGATGGGCTGCCTTTCTTCCTCTGGAGGCTGCTCTTCGTCTAGCAAGCTCTAGGAATGCCACCTGGAGTCAGATGGTGATGCCCACACAGCCCAGGTTCTTTCCTTCCCTTGTAGGGATCTAAAAAATGCCTTCGTGGTGCCCCACTCCTGCGGCTCCAGGCTTGGGGTCCTCACAGCAGAAGTCTCCCTGGTGCGCTATCCACTTAATCTCAACATCTATTTTTGCTCACAGGAACCCGGTTGACATTCAAGGAAAACCAACAGACTCCTGGGTTTTCTGTGAGTACCAATTAGCTGCTACAAGGTCACCCGAGACTGAACTGACAATAGTACCTGATAACAGAATGAAGGGGCCTAGCAAGAAACCCTGTCACCTTTCTCCCCAAAGCAGGCTCAACGGATCAGCTCTTGCCAGGGTGTCCCCAGCTGATCTTCCTCATGTCAGATCCCGTGTGCTCCCTCAAGACAGTGCCATGCTGCATCTTCTTCCCCACGTGACACCTTTGGTCCCGCCCCTATCTCTTTGGAAAGCGCCTCCCCTTGCCTGTGTCTCTCTCTGAACATCTGCTGGCCGACGGGAATGCCCTATGTATCCTCACTTAGACTTAGTGTTTCCCTAAGTTCCAGATTAGTCTGTGGGGACGAAGTGTGTGGTGGTCAGAGGACAGTTAGGACAGTTCCAGGATTGGTTTATGTGCAGTTGTGAAGATAAGGAGTTAGGGAAGGAAGTGCTCCCGAAAGGAACTCTGGTAGTGTTGCTGCAGTGTGTTTCCATGCCACCCAGTAAAGTCTGTGCGCCATTTGTATCCAAGTTCTTCTCCATGAGCCCAAAACCTTTGTCACTGCCTGCTCTTTGGAAGGGATTTAGAGAGTTGGTTAAATGTGAATTCGTAACAACAGTAATTTTGAGTTACTATCAAGTCAACTAAATGTACGAAAAACTTAGAATTGCCTTTTCTTTTCCTTCCTGCTCTCGGAATTCTTCCCACAAGCCAAGGAAGGCTGAAACCAGGCCAAGTCTGTAACAGGCACACGTGTGCATTCCCCAGGATTTAACTCTGAGGATGGAAGGCTGTGTGTTACCTTCCTAATTGATTTAACAGCATAGTTTACATAGAAGGTATGTTCTTTAAGATGCCTGATTTTTAAGTCCCAGCAGACCCTCAAGGGCACTCTCAGAACAGAGGCCAGAGGAAGAGCTTCAGCCATTGAAAATAAGTACAGTTTATCCTGGGTTTTGTTTGTTGTTTCTTTTCGTTTTTTTTTTTTTTTTGGTTTTGGGTGGGAAGAGGTGAGACAGAGTCTCTCTTCATAGCCCTGGCTGTCCTGGAACTCACCATGTAGACCAGGCAGGCTGGCCTCTGTCTCACAGAACTCCCCCCTCCTCTGCCTCCAGAATGCTGGGATTAAAGGTGTGCCACCATGCCTGGCAAGTTTATCCCATTTTAAGACCTCCCAAAGCTAAAGGAATTTTAAGTGAAGAGTTAGTATGAAGCTACCTTCCCACTGACAAAAATCAAATGAACGTGGTGAAGAGAAGCACCCCTACACTATGTTCTTCAGCCACTGACTGACTCAGTATACCTACCTCATCTATCATATACATTAGAGTGACTTACTGATGGCAATGAACTTCCCTCTAAATACCTCATTGTGCTTGTCATAAGCTAGAATTCAGTATTTCTTAACAGACTTAACTACAATTGATGTATTATAGATTAACTTTAAAATTAACTTTAAAAATTAACTCTTAAAAAGGAAAGTAATAAGGGGTTGGGAATATAGGGCTTCTGCCTAACGTGTAAGGTACAGCATTTGGGGCACTGAAGTGATAAATAAGTAGATACTACACACACAATAAACAATTTCTTTCCAATGTCAAACCATCCTGGAGCTGCGGCCACAGCTCAGAGACAGAGCAGTTGTCTAGCACGCCTGAGGCTCAGTCCCAGAAAAACCAAACCAAACCCCACTGCTGCTGGTGGGAGAACATCGGTGCTCCTCGGGGGCTGAGGAGGGCGCTCGAACTCAGAAATCTGCCTGCCTCTGCCTCCCAAGTGCTGGGATTAAAGGCCTGTGCCTACTGTCTTGACAATAAATATCTTAGTAATTTGGAGCTGAAAACAAAAATACTTATCTGTAGGTAAAAAATGGATTCTAAAGTGATAGAGGATGGAGAGCAGCAGGACTGACTGGATCACATGACCGCATGGGAAACTACAGCCCAGACAAGAGATGTGCAACATCAGGGTGCGAGCAGACGCACGCCATGGAACTGAAACTATATTACACTAACAACTAGTGACTTCTCAGAATTTCTAGACATCAAGTCTCTAGAGAATCTGAAACTGGCACAGCCGGTATGTGTGTACAAAGATGCGACCTTAAAAAAAAAATCTAACCTATTTATTTATGTGTTTGTGTGCTGCAGTGTGTGTGTGTCCGTGCCTGAGGAAGCCAGACAAAGGTAAGGGAGCCCCTGGAAGCTGTAGTGACAGGTGCCTGTGAGCTTCCCACACAGGTGCTGGGAACTCAGTCCTCCTGAAGAGCAGGAAGTGCTGGGCCACTGAGCCATCTCTCTAACCCCAAAGATACTCTTTGTTTGTGTTTTTTGATTTTTGAGACAGGATCTCACTATGTAGCCCAGCTTGCCTGCAACTTGCTATGTGGACCATCTGGCCCTGGGCTCATAGACATCCTCTTGGCCTCTCTGCCTCTCTGTCTGCCTCTCTGTCTGCCTCTCTGTCTGCCTCTCTGTCTGCCTCTCTGTCTACCTCTCTGTCTGTCTCTCTGTCTGCCTCTCTGTCTGCCTCTCTGTCTGCCTCTCTGTCTGCCTCTCTGTCTGCCTCTCGGCCTCTCTGCTTTTCTGCCTCAGCCTTCCAAATGCAGGGATTATAGGCATGTGCCTCTATTGCCAGGCCCCAAAGATATTCTTAACATAGCCTTTCCATAAAATATGGCATTAAATTTTTTATACAAACATAGACTACTCTTTCTACAAAATTATATTCATGGGAAATCATGGGAATGATCCAAAACAACTTTAGGAATTTCGATCTTGTCCTTAGTACAGTAAGTATTAGCTTACAAATAAAAACTTGGGCCCCTAATGTATTTTTTTTACCTATTTTAAAAATAAGTGTGAATGTTATTAATATGTGATGAGTTGTCTCCAAAGTTTAAATGTTGGTGCCCACAGGACCTCCGAATGTGACTCTCTTTGAAACAGAGTCACTAAAAATGTAACTGCAATGAAAGCATTCCTGGGGCTTAGATATGATTTGTCCCCCAAAGGCTGCTGTGTAGGAGATACTTGTTGCCAGGGCAGCAATGTCATTGAGCCTTTAAAAGCTCCTTGGGTCACTGAGGCATGCTCTGGAAAGAGATGGTGGCTCCTCCAGCCATGTCCTACCCGAAGATGCTGCCACTCGCCTGACACAGCCCCACCATTGTGATCACCATGATGGTCTCACCGGAAACTGAGCCAATGGCGGTGCCATATCTTTTGACCCCCAGACTGAGTTTAAATCTCTCCTCATACAGTGGGCTGCTTCCGGTCTGTCACTGCAGGGGAACTGCCCGACAGCCACCAAGGCGGGTCTCCCTCCAGCCTTGCTTTCCTTACAGGTTAAAGGGATGAGATGGTTGTGGCTGTGATCCAGCACTGAAGGAGAGTTAACGGCACATCTAAAGCCACCATGGGCTTCGCAGAGACCCTGTCAGAGCCGGGAGGAAATCTGAGTACAGACACACAGAATGGTGTCCATGGGAAGACAGGGAGAAGCTACAGGCTAGAAAGAGAAGCCGCAGAAGCCGACACTGAAACCTTGAGCGACTGTGTAACAGGGTTTATCGCAGCCATCCTAACCACAGCAGAGTAACAGCAATAGGAAACCTCCGTGGTACCATACGCCATTCACTGCGCTGTGCGATTTTATTTGCAGAGTAATTTCTCCCCCCACCCCCAACACTCCCTTCACACTGCTGAGCCAGGTTTTCTCTGTATAGCCCTGGAACTAGATCTGTAGACCAGGCTGGCCTTGAACTCACAGATCCACCAGCATCCCAAGTGCTGGGATTAAAGATGTGCTGCTGCCACCACCACCACCTGGCATCAGACTAATTTCTTTTGGGACCTAGCCTTTGCTAACTTAATAGCTCTAGCTGAAAATCATTATGAAATGTGAACTGTCTACCGTAGTATAGGGACTGAGAGAGAGCACGTCTTTGGAGGCAGGGAAGATGGCTCAGTAGGTAGGAGTACTTGCTCTGTGAATCAGAGGGTCTGATTCAAGTCCTCTGCACCCAGGAAAACTTCAGGCATGGATTTACGGGGCAGTCCTGCTCTAACTTCCATGAGTATGTGCACCTGCACACTCACATGGATGTACACACACACACACACACACACACACACACACACAGCATGTCTTTTTGCTAGTGTGGATGTGTATGATGTATACATACAGCACATGTACATGGTGGACATGTGTTGACATGTATGTGGAGGTCTCAGGACAGCTGCTCTAGTCCACTCTGCACCTCGTGGGCAAGCGTCTTCGCCCACTGAGTCAGCTTGCTCAGTGCTCTAATAATCATACTCTGTGTTTTAGTTTACTTTCTATTGGTTTGATAAAACACTAACTGCAGCCAACTTGGGGAAGAAAGGATTTATTTCCTCTTACAGCTCTTAGGCCACACTCTGTCACAGAGGGGCAGGCACCTGAAGGCAGCAACTGAAGCAGAGACTATGGAGGATCGTTACATACTGACTTGCTCAGCTCGCATTTTTATACAACTCAGAGCCATTTGCCCACCTACTCACCCACCCACTCACCCACCCACTACCTACCCATTCCTACCCATCCCTATCTACCCACTTACCCACCTACCCACACCCACCCACACCTACCCACACCCACCCACACCTACCCACCTACCCACACCTACCCACCTACCCACACCTACCCACCTACCCACACCTACCCACACCTACCCATACCTACCCACCTACCCACCCACCCACAGTGGGCTGGGCCCTCTACATCAATCACCAATCAGGCCTTGCCTTCTGGACTTGCCTAGAGGCCGGTCTGCTGGAGCCAGTTTTTCAGCTGTGGTTCTCTCTCCACATGGCTGTCTTGTGTCAATTGACAAAAGGTTGACTTGTGATGGTTGTCAACTTGACTGCCTCTCCAATCAACTAACACCTAAGCTGCTGCACACTCCTGAGAAGGATTTTCTTGATCAGATTTGAAACAGGAAGATCCACACTAACTCTGGTCCGCAGCTTTTGGGGGCAGCCTGGGAAAAGGCAGGGCAAAGGAAGCTTTGCCTTTTAAGCCTCACTCTCACTGGCAGGTCCACCTACCCATCACTGCTGTTCCCTCACACGTATAATCATCATTTGTGATTCCAACACAGACAGAAGGCCAGGGATCCTTGAGGCCTTCAGCACCACAGATGCAGCTGAGACATCCACTCATGAACTCAACTACTGGGTTTGTGGCACTCCAGTGTGGGACGGCCATTGCTGACTACCCAGACGGCATCCTATAAGCTAATAAAGCCCATTATTCTATCACTATTTATTGTGTATATATATATTCTATCAGTGCTGTTGTTTAGAGAGCCCTGACTAACATACCCTGCACTTCATCTCTTCAGGGTCAGTTTTGCCTTGGTAAGTATCTCTGGTACCTGTACGTCTTCCACACTTTGGGACTTACAGCTGTTTGTCATCAAACTGTAAAATGATTCTTCAAAGTATAATCTTGCTACATGAGATAGGTGAGAGACTTCCAAAGACAGACCGCATAGTGCAGTGTTAACCAACACTGTAGTTGAGGTGACAGCAGCGTAATGAAGGCACCTGGTGTGTCTATTCTAAGGAACACTGAATAAAGTGCAGTCCAGACACGTCGCCGAGACTCCACAAGCCCTGCACAGGCTCCTGTGGGCCCACGGACCGGAAGTGCTCAGCTAACCTTCCAGTCAGCCACATTACATCATGCAGATGAGCTTACTTGAAAGGGTTTACTGTAAACCCCAATGATACTTAAAAACTAAGCTAAATTAAAAACAAAGTCTCAGAAATTGATGTTAGACAACATCTCTCGAAAAGAACAAGTTTGGGGCTGGAGAGACGCCTCATCTGGGAAAGGCTCCTACCAGAAGGCTGGTGGTCTGAGTTTAATCCCAGCACATACATGGGGGGAGGAGAGAGAACAGAGTCCTCAGGGTCTCCTCCAACCTCCACACATGTACTGTGACATGTATGTGTGCTAACATGCACACAAATAAAAGGTGAAAAACTAAAAAACATGTTATCACTTGTTTTAAGTATATATTTATTTGTATATATTTCATTGTATTTACTTAGTCAATTCAGTTACAATAAGATTTTTAAGTTATTAAATTTGAAAATGTAAATGTTCTGACCTAAACTGTATTTTTAAATAGTTCTTTTTTGTTTTATTTTGTTTTGTTTTCTCTTTATAGGCCTGGCTGTCCTGGACCTCACTCTGTAGACCAGGCTGGTTTTGAACTCACAGAGATTCACCTGCCTCTGCCCTCCATGTGCTGGGATTAAAGTCTGCTTTTCCAAAATTTCTCAAGTGACTCTCTAATTAATAGAAATTGGGAAGAGTTCATTAAAGATGAATGCTACATACATGGAAAAAGATCTGCCAGCCCAGCATCACTGCGGACTTCACAGCCTAGTGTAATCAAGGGCTTCACAAGTACTGTACCATCTGTGCTCTTCCCCACTGTGCATGCAAGAGTGTATGTGTGTGTATATATGCTGTGTGTATATGTGCTGTATGTATACATGTATATGTACATGTTGTATATGTGCATATATGTGCACACATGCACATACAGGGGAAGGTACACATATGTGGCTACCCTTGCGTGTGGAAGCCAGAGGTCTGGTGGAAGGGAATAATCCACAGTCACTCCTCCACTCAGTCACTGAAGCAAAGTGTCAACCAAATCCAGAGTTCGCAGCTGCAGCTGGTCTGGCGAGCCAGCTTGCGTTGGGGACCCCTCTCCGCCTTCCAAAGCTGGAATTACAAGCAGGCTGCCAAGACCCCTCCACCTCCAACATTGTCATGGTTCTGGGGATCTCAACTCCTTCCTTACACTTGCACAGGGAACTCTGAGCACAGAGCCATTTCCCTAGACCTAGAATGTGCTACCTTATTACAACATCTCATACACATATGCACTTACTTAGTCCAATAGCAAGCTCACTGTTAAACTAAACACCAAGAAACGTAAGAGGACGAATAATGGGGATCAGTAACAATCTCTCTTCTTCCACTCTCTAGAGACAACCAGTGAATCACTTAGCAAACTTCTAAACTAATGCAGACCACTTAAATAACATTAGCATATAATTCCCGGGGAGGGGGGGGAGGAGACATGAGAATCTGGTGCTTACAGAGTCCTCAATAGCCCTGTGCACATGGGTGTACACACTTGTTTACTGTACTGTGCACAGTAAGGGCGCTATGAAGCAGCCCAGGGAGCAATGGTTGAGGGAAACATGGTACATCAATCATTCCTTTCAGCCATCAAGAAGAATGAAGTCCTACCATTTTCAGAAAAATTGATGCAGTTGGAGATCATTGCATTAAGCCAATTAAGTGTGTCTGAACAACGGATTCTGTGTTGTCTGTCATTTGTGGTTCCTAGACATTATCTAGATATATAAAATAAAATAAAATATTCTATGTACAGGTGACATGTCAGATGTGAAACTGTACGGGGGAAGTAATGAGGAGGACAGACCAGAGGGGAGGCAATGGGTGGGCTGGAGAGATTACTCCCTGGGAGCACTGTGCGGGGCTCTTCAGGGGACCCAGGTTCAGCTCCCGGCACCTACGTGACACCTCACAACTGTATAACTCCAGTTCCAGAGGACATGACACCCTCTTCTGACCTCCCTGGCACCAAGCACAAACATGGTAGATAAAATACATGCAGATAAAACCAGGGCCTCAACAGTACAAGAAGGAGATGGTGAAAAACAAACAAAAAAACGAAATCTAGGGGTCGAGCTCATGATAGGACTCTTGCCCAGCATCTTCAAAGCCTCAGGGTTACACACACACACCACAGAAAGTAAAATAAAGCTGGGCAGTGGTGGCGCACACCTTTAATCCCGGCACTTGGGAGACAGAGGCAGGCAGATTTCAGAGTTCAAAGCCAGCCTGGTCTGCAGAGTGAGTTCCAGGACATCCAGGATTACACAGAGAAACCCTGTCTCAAAAAAACAAAACAAAACAAAAAAGAAAGTAAAATGAAAAAATAAGTCAGTGCCAGTTCTGTTCCTTTGATAACATACCACCTCCCTGTGAGACTAACATTAGAGAAACCCAGGGGATACCACAGTCCTCCCTCTGCCTTCAACCTGCTTACTACACACCTGAGACTAAAGTCCAGGGCCCCAAAGGGAGGGGATGCCCGCCCTTGGAGGCTTCTCAGGTTCAGCGACCGCCTCTCTGCATTGCCTCCTGGAATCTCTGGGTTCCCATCTCAGCCAGCTGTCATTGCTTGACATTTCTGACATGGATTCTCTCCGTCGTCACATGCTAGCTGTGCTCCCTGCTTCCTTCTGAGAGCTGGGAATGTGCAGGCACTGCTCTCTGAAACTTACACCTAAGCCTTTTCATCACGCTCTGAAGCAGCCACTCTGGAGACATGCTCTGCAGAGTAGAGCTCTGCTCAGGTTGGCTTTAAACATGGATTGGATACCTCGGTGCACATAAGAACTCATCGATGTAGTTTATAATAGTAACCTGTCTTCTCTTTCACCTAAATTTCATCTTAGACAATAGAGAAACAAAGATCATGAAATGTGGTTGCATATCTGTAAATGCTGTTTATTTAGAGATGGTGGGATTTTCTTTAAGAAGTTTTCATTTTAAAGTATGTACTTCTTTTAAAAAACAAAATAAAAACTACCTTAGGGCTGGAAAGATGGCTCAGTGTTTAAGAATAGGTACTGCTCTTCCAGAGGACCCAAGTTTGGCTCCCAGCATTAGGTGACACAGCTGCCTATAATTTCAGCTCCACGTAGTTGGACGCCCTCTTCTGGTCTCTGTGGGCAACTGCTCTCACATGCTCATATATCACAGACACACACACACACACACACACACAATTAAAGTTACCCTGGGGCTAGAGAGATGGCTCAGCAGTTAAGAGCACTGACTGCAGGTCAGGCAGTAGTGGCACACACCTTTAATCCCAGCATTTGGGAGGCAGAGGCAGACGGATTTCTGAGTTCGAGGCCAGCCTGGTCTACAGAGTGAGTTCTATGACAGCCAAGGCTACACAGAGAAACCCAGTCTCAAAAAACCAATCCAAAAAAATAAATAAATAAATAAAAAGGAGCACTGACTGTTCTTCCAAAAGTCCTGAGTTCAAGTCCCAGCAACCACATGGTGGCTCACAACCATCTGTACAGCTAGCTACAGAGTACTCAAATACATAAAATAAATAAATATTAAAAAATAAATAAATAAATATTAAAAAATAAATATGAAATGGAATCTTGGGATTATATGGCTAAAAACTTGTGTTCTAAGTCCTATCATTTTAATTATGAAATGTGACTACAGCTAATTAACTTAATTTTCTTACTGAAAAAAGGAAATATTCATCCTATCTTTAGCTGTGTCTACACTCAACACAGATCCTCAGAAGTGCTCTATTTAACTAGATTAAAATATAAAAATCTACTGCATGCTAGAGATCAAACTGTGGCTCCCACACATACTAGGCAAACATTCTACCACTAAGCCACATCTCCAGACCTTTTTTTTTTTTAAGATTTATTTATTTTATGTATGTGAGTATATCATTGCTGTCTTTAGACACAATGCTGCCTTTAGAAGAGGGCATCAGATCCCATTACAGATGGTTATGAGCCACCCTGTGGTTGCTGGGAATTGAACTCAGATCTTCTGGAAGAGGAGTCAGTGCTCTTAACCACTAAACCATCTCTCCAGCCCAACATCTCCAGAACTTTACAGACCATTAAACAACTAATTTCAAGGAAAATATTCCTAGTAGGTTAGACAATATTATCCGATCCTTATAAAGCTGTTGGGGGCTTACCAAAGATCATATAAAGGCAATGCTTAGCACAATGTATCTTCAAGAAACAATTTGAAAGCCAACAGAGGTAGGAATTTCTCTCTCCATTTCCCTAATTCTTCTTGAATAAATATAAGTTATGGCTTGTTATCCCGATAAGCTTTTAGGTATAGGTTGACTGTAATATAAATTATGACAGAAACCTATCAGATGACAGGGTACCATGCAGACACTCCTGCCAGCAAGTACAAAGATGTTTGTTTGTTTGTTTGTTTGATTGATTGATTGATTGAGACGGGGTTTCACTGAGTAGTGCCTGGCTGTCCTGGAACTCACTTTGTAGTCCAAACTGGCCTCAAACTCAGAGATCCACTTGCCTATGCGTGTGCCACCACCATCCTACTAAATGCCTTTTTCTTTATCTAGCTCCTCTGGATAGGGGGAGGGGTGGAGATAGGGTCTTTTTATCCAGGCTGGCCTTGAACTTGCTATGCATCTAACAATGACAGTGGATATTCCTTCCTCAACCTCCCTAGTGCTAGGATATGCACTACCTCCCTCACAGGGCTTGAAGCTGAAATTCTGTGTGAAGACCGCACTTCCGTCTAGGGCATGTGGCGTCACAGGTCCCCAGTGGGTGAGCTATGAGTCTCCATGACTTTCAGGAGACTGCTACAGTGGGGACTTGGAAAGCACCTCCTACTGCACTGGCCTTTCTCCTCCTGTTCATTAGGATCACAACTGTTGCTGTTGCTTGGAGTCTATTTTTATACTCGGTTCACAAAGAATTCTAGAATGTTCTTCCACTCTATTTACTCAGGGATTTTCTTGAGGCCATGCCCAGATGTGTGCTGTGGCTAAGGTTATAATTCAGCATTTCTGTTATGGATACAACTTTCTAGAATCCATGTGGGAACAGAGAGCAGTCCTCCGCAGGCATCCTTACACAGCTTAGGGCCACTGCTCTAAGTCATGGAACCCAGGGCCAAGGCCAGTGGAACCAGACGGAAGCAACAGCCCAGAAGCGACACTGTGTGAGGCCGCTCTGGAGAGTACTGTCAGCTCGCTCTTGTGACACCAACAACCCTTTGTTCTGTTCTGTTCTGCTTCTCAATTTAAAAAAAAAAAATCTTCTGATCCACCTTTTTTTTTCCTTAAATTTTTCATTTACTGACCCTGTCAGTCTTTTCAAAGTAAAAATGTAATTTTTATTCTCTGGTCCCTTGTGGAGAGGCATTTACAGAAAATTGTAGTGAATTACCCGACCCTTAGTTTAACTTTTATTTCAACCACAGTGAACAAAGGCTCTGTCCCAGGCATTTTCCATGGAATCCTTAGAATAGCCCCTCATCCTCCTCAGCCTCAGGAGTCAGGCTGGGACCCACCTTTGCCCCCTGCTTCTGGACTTCATTATTTCCTCCATCCACACGCCTTTGTCTTTTTCTCTTTCTTTTCTTCTTGTTTATTTTCTGAACGTAGCAGTGGGGACTCCACTTGGCTTGCTCCCAGCAGGTAATAAGTACTCTGCTGGCTACAGGGTTGCTTTCTCTGGACGGTTACGGAGAAGAAGGGTAATTAAGCTCTCCTCAAGCTGCCGACTGTATTGGAGGTTGGGTGGTTTATTTTTTTTCTTGTATATTTAAGGCTTATTTAAAAATAGTTCCTTCAAAAACTGAACTATTTAACCAGGAGAATTCCTGAGGGAATATTCCTTTGTCAACTAGAGGTCACTTAAGATTGCTTGAATTCGTGTGGAGTAGAAGCAAGGCCTGTTTCCCAGAGGACTGGTCTGGATGCTACACAGTCTCCTTCCTTTTGGTCTGGCTAATCCTTTTTACTTTCTTAGTGTTTAATTTATGATATTTAAGAGGGTGGGTTTTTTTTTTTACATACTATCAATTTTTTTTTAAGATTGTATTATTTTTAATTATGTTACTTGTGTCTGCCCATGAGTACAGGTGCCCATGGAGGCCAGGAGAGGGCGCTGTGAGTACCGGAAACAAGTTCATGTCCTTGGTATGATTTTAACCGCTCTCCAGCCCCACAGTTTATATTGTAAATGGGATGAGCTACAATGCACTTTAAGAGGTAAAGATTTAAAGATGATGTGCATACATATACAATGAAAATTTAAAGTTCAAAATTCTTTAAATATGTAACAAAATTATTTAGTCAAAATAACAGTGGGTGACACAGCCACGGGTTCCAAGTGAATTCTAGGAATTTACAAATGAACTGTTGAACATACATGATTCAGTAAAGGCAGTGACAGTACTGATAAACTTGTGGGTTACACAGGAACATACAGTCAGAGCACATGCCCTGCCCCCTGCTTTTTGTCTGCCTGCCTCCCTCTCCCATGTGAAGCCACAAAATAACCATAATCTTTTGTGCTAAGTAATAAATAACTGTGGGAAATAAATAAAAATATAAAAATGTAGAATTACTTTTGCCACAGATATGCATATTCTGTTTTAGTTTTTTTCGAGACAGGGTTTCTCCAGGTAGCCCTGGCTTTCCTGGAACTTTCTCTGTAGATCAGGCTGGCTTTGAACAGAGATCAACCTGCCACTGCCTTTCAAGTGTTGGGGTTAAAGGTGTGCACTCTCATGCCTGGCTTAACATATGCATTCTTTAGTGATCACTCTGTGGGAAACCATAGGGTAGGTAAAGGTTCACTTTGGTTCAGAATATGACACCCCGATATAGTACAGTGCCTCGGGATGAGTGCTGTTAACAGAGGGAGGACTGGAGACCTTGGGAGCTTAGTCTGTGTTTCACCTGCCCCCTCTGGTCCCTACTCCCTGTGCTCCTCCTCCCCACCACCTCTGCAACTGACTCATGAAAGCCAGAGCACTGCTCCTCCAGTGTGTCACAGAAAGTGTAGTTTCTCTCCTCAGAGCAAACCGTAAGACCTAAAAGGGTCCATTTTTCCTTTTTCTTGAAGACCATCCCAGAGAGCCCTACCACACACCTAGGAGGTCACAGAGCCAGAGTCGGCAGGCCTCACAGGGCCCCTGGGTCTCTGGCCACTAAAAAACGACCATTCTGTGAGCTCATGTCGGCATGGCTGTCCACTGTCCATCAAACCAAAGCACAAAGATGATTTCTCCTAGGTCTTTACTTCAGCTGCCTCCTGAGTCACATGAAATGCTGATTAAATAAATCCGTTATGCTTTTCTCTTATTAACCTCCCCTTCTGTTGCTGTGTCAGCCATGAGCCTTGGTGATAAGGAGGAGGGCAGCTGCACCTTCTGCCCACACTTGTCTAGAAGTCAGTCTTGTCCATGGCTCATCTGTCAGGTTTGTCACTGCGCCGTCTGGACATGACTTAGCATTACCGTTGTTACCCCTGGTCTTTTAATTAAGGAAGTGTTTCCCAGGCTTCTCAAAGCTCTTTTCCTTGGAAATAAGATGATCTCAACTATGAGGCAGAATTAACCCTTTCTTTCTCCTGGAGACGGGCATTTTACATCCACATTTTTCTTCTCCTAAGTCCATAATACAATCTAGTCTTTTGGCAAACTTTACCAGATCAACCAAATAGCAAGACATTCCGGGACATCTCCTCAGGGCTCCGTATGACAGACTAAGGCCTTGGGAGCAAGGAAGGACGGAGCACCTGTCAGGACTAAAGACAATGGAGCCGTCCCCACCACAAGCAGTCTTGAGCCACTGGAGTGTTTGCAGGTCTTTGCCTAGGTCTATATCTTTACATTGTTTGTCTCTAACAATGTTAAAGTATTAGCAGGAAAGTCAATGAAGCACAGATTAGGTCTGAATTTCAGTTAATAAAATAATTAACCGATGAGGTGTCTTAGTTCTGTCCCACATACCATGGCAATGTAAGATTAAGCATTAAGGGAAGAAAGGTTCAGGCGTCTGAGGGGAGGCAGTGAGATTGCAGGATGTGTGACAAGGCACAGCGCTGTGTACATCGGAAAACACCACATGGAAACCTACTCTGTATGCTAACTTGAAAAATTAGTAATTGTTCAAAAGCAAAATCTTAGCCCCCTCAAGGAAAAAAGCACTTTAGAATGTTCTAGGAACTGTTCTCTGGATAGGACGCATGTCTGCTGAGTTCCTCTTAAAGCCAAGCAGCCATGCTGTGCCTCTCACCACCTCAGCCACGTGGGTACCTGGGACCACAGTCTCTCCCTGTACCCCGCCTCCTTCCCTCTGCCTGAGTGGATTGTCTTCAGATATTCACACAGTTCACCGCCCCCCCCCCCCACGCTTCCTCCAAGTCTCTACTGAACACAACAGCAGAACTTCCTCATTCACTGACTTTAAAAAGGAAACGGCACCTGATGTTCATGATTCTCCATCACCTGCCTAGCTGCTCCTCCTCACCCTCATCAACAGTTCCCTGCAAAGAAATGGTTTTCTTCTTGTATGAACTTCAAGCCATTTTCCATCCTTTAATTTAAATTTTTTTGGCAAGTATACAAAAATGTCTTCATATATGTATATAGCTGCATTTGCTTATATTCACCCGCCTGTCCCTCCCCTTCCCCTGCCCCTTCCTCCACACAGGCAGTCCTGAGCTGCTGGAATGCTGTTCCGAGGGTCCTTGCCTACACTCATGTCTTGAAAAGTTTTCTGCAATTTTCCTCTGGCGGTTTTGAGTTTCAAGTCTTACATTAAGATGGAGACTTTAGGGTCAAGTATGGGATCATATGATTTACACAATTATACTTCGTCCTTTCTTGTTTGTATCCCCTTTACTTCTTTCTCGCTTCATGGCTCCAGCTTAGCCTTCAAATGCTGCGGTGAAGAGGCCCGGAGAGAATGAGCTCTTGCCTGGCTCCTGGCTCCTGGCTCCTGGTTCCCTGTGTAGCAGTGCTGGCCGCGGTTGGCTGTTCACGGCTTCCCTTGTGGCGGTCTGTTACTTCTGCTCTTAGTGTTCAGATCATGAAGGGATGCTGAACCTGATGAGGCTTTTCTGAAAACACCCATCGAGCTGACCTATGATTTCTGTCTCTGACGTCTCTCTATGTACTACTGTATTCATGGCTTATTTTTCAATTTCCAGCCATCCTTGCTGTGGTGGTTTGAATATGCTTGGACCAGGGAATGGCACTGTTTGGAGGGGTGGGTTTGTTGGAGGAAGTGTGTCTTTGTGGGGTCTGGCTTAAGAGTCAGTCTTCTAGCAGCTTTCAAATGAAGATGTAGAACTCTCAGCTCCCTGCACCTGCCTGGATGCTCCATGCTCTGGCCTTGATGATAATGGACTAAGCCTCTGAACCTGTGAGCCAGCCCCAATCAAATGTTGTCCTTACATAGTTGCCTTGGTCATGGTGTCTGTTCACAGCAGGAAAACCCTAACTAAGATACTTGCATTCCTGGAATGAGCCTATCTAGTTAGCCTATCTAATCAAAGAACATCCTTTCTTTGGCTCTGCAAGGAAACCTGAATAACTCTCTAGCTTTACTTGCAAAGTCTGAGTATTTCTCCAAATTAATACCAGACACAAAACCATAAATCCAGGAACCTCAGAGAGCACCAAGCAGGAGACTACCCCCTGCCCTCCCTGCAAACAAACAAAAGCAAAAACCCTCCTACATCTAAAAACATGATTTTGAAAATACAGAACAAATATTATAAAGAAAAAAGCCATAAAACCATCCATAAAATCATGGCAGGGAAACAGTGCCAACAATGAGAGTGACAGCTAAGGGTGGAGAGGCAGCACGGTTGGTGGGATTTGTCTGCCGTGCAGGAGACCTGGAGTGGGATCCCCAGCACCACATATAACATCTATTCTAACAAATGATATTGATAACACTTATGTGCTTATTTATATACCTACATCTGCATCTGCATCTACACACTCAAGTGTATATAGAGTGTACATGTTTATCAGGTGAGAAGGATAAGGCGTGCATGTCATCAGGTGAGAAGGATAAGGTGTGCATGTCATCAGGTGAGAAGGATAAGGTGTGCATGTCATCAGGTGAGAAGGATAAGGTATGCATGTCATCAAGTGAGAAGGGTAAGGTGTGCATGTCATCAGGTGAGAAGGATAATGTGTGCATGTCATCAGGTGAGAAGGGTAAGGTGTGCATGTCATCAGGTGAGAAGGGTAAGGTGTGCATGTCATCAGGTGAGATTGATAAGGTGTGCGTGTCATCAGGTGAGAAGGATAAGGTGTGCATGTCATCAGGTGAGAAGGATAAGGTGTGCATGTCATCAGGTGAGAAGGATAATGTGTGCATGTCATCAGGTGAGAAGGATAAGGTGTGCATGTCATCAGGTGAGAAGGATAAGGTGTGCATGTCATCAGGTGAGAAGGATAAGGTGTGCATGTCATCAGGTGAGATTGATAAGGTGTGCATGTCATCAGGTGAGAAGGATAAGGTGTGCATGTCATCAGGTGAGAAGGATAAGGTGTGCATGTCATCAGGTGAGAAGGATAAGGTGCGCATGTCATCAGGTGAGAAGGATAAGGTGTGCATGTCATCAGGGGAGAAGGATAAGGCGTGCATGTCATCAGGGGAGAAGGATAAGGTGTGCATGTCATCAGGTGAAACAAATGGTGGCAGTGATGTGGTTCGAGGGGAAGTCGGGGGTGTCCTGCTATTTCCCACTCTTAGTAGATGTAAGGCGTACTCAGTTCCTGTGTGCTGCTTTATTGTACTGCAAGTTACTGTACAACCTACTGTTTAAAAACAGAAGGTTGGTGGCAATCCTATGTAAGCAAGTTACCCGTGCCACAGCACACACTTCTTGTCTTTGTGTCACGCTTTGCTAATTCTTGTGACATTTCAAACTTCATTATCGTCTTCATCTCTTATGCTGATCTGCAGTCCTCTGCTGTTACTGTTGTAACGGTTCTGGCATGCCATGAGCTGGGCCTGTACACATGAACTTAACTGGAAAACGCTGCGTGTTTTCTGACTGCTCCAGAAGCTCCCTGCTCCTCCCCTCTCCTCGGGCCTCATTGCTCTTGGAAACACAGTGATAGGAAGATTAGGTTACAGAGTGATAGGAAGATTAGGTTATCTAGTAACTTAGCAGTGGCCTCTAGGTAGTCAAGTAAGAGGACAAATCATATTCCTTTCCCTAAAGTGAATAAACTTAGTAAGGAAGGCATGTTGCACACTGAGATAGGCCAGAGTCTGGAAATCTGTGCGAAACGGTTAGCCAAGCAGTAGATGCAGAGGAGGGAGGAGGGCATGGTGCTGCCCCAGTGAGCACACAGTGTGCACACCAATACCAGAAAAGCAAATCCTTACCACTGATGCGTAGAAAATGTTAGTATCTAAATAGACAATCAGCCAGCCACAGCATTCCCTTACACCAAAACCTACTTGAACTCTACAAAGGCTGAAAGAGATGAGCTGGAGAATCTGCTGCTGCGAAACTGGTCCATGAGGGGTAGGGCAAGAAGCATCTCCATCACAGATGAGTACAAATTCAGAACATGTTTACAGCTAAGGGGTAGTGCCTACTTGGAATGCTTGAAAGCCCGAATCTGACACCTAGTATACACGCGCGCGCGCGCGTGTGTGTGTGTATGTGTGTGTGTGTGTATACATGCACACTTGCGCGTAGCTAATATAGAAGTTGAACCAGATTATCCAAAAGATCTAGCTAATTTATATAGCTACCTTGGAGGCCCCTGAGGATGTACCCCTACCTCCCTGTGGGATTTGGATCTCCTGTTCCCCTGGAAACACTAGAAAAGTATACACCAACTTCTTAGACCTCCTGTTAAAAGAATGAACTATATCTCTAGCCTGTTCTGAAGATCAGAACATTACAAACTATTTTGTCTTCCCTCAAGAGTTAACACAGCTGTGCCTAGCAGGGAGTCTACCCTGTGTGTGTGTGTGTGTGTGTGTGTGTGTGTGTGTGTATACATGCGCACTTGCGCGTAGCTAATATAGAAGCTGAACCAGATTATCCAAAAGATCTAGCTAATTTATATAGCTACCTTGGAGGCCCCTGAGGATGTACCCCTACCTCCCTGTGGGATTTGGATCTCCTGTTCCCCTGGAAACACTAGAAAAGTATACATCAACTTCTTAGACCTCCTGTTAAAAGAATGAACTATATCTCTAGCCTGTTCTGAAGATCAGAACATTACAAACTATTTTGTCTTCCCTCAAGAGTTAACACAGCTGTGCCTAGCAGGGAGTCTACCCCACGCCATAGGAAATCTGATTCACCAGAAAATCATGCTAAGGACAAGACAGGAATAATTATCTTATCCCCTTAATGGGAAAATGGGTTTATCCTTCCCAGAAGCCCCTTCCTCCGTGGATCCACTTATAGAGCTGCTGCTGTGGAGGCTGCCCCACCCCTTTAAGGTTACTCAGACAAATGCAGCTTCTCCCTTCCTGTGCCTCTCCTGGGCAAAGGCTCTCCCGTTCCTCTGCTGAAGCACACCTGTTCCGCTTTTCCTCCTTGTGGCTGCTTGCCAACTTCAACTACTGCTTTCTTGTACCCTAACTCAAAAGAAGACAGCTTCTCCCTTCCCCTTCTCCGCCATGCCCCACCCCGCAGCTGCTGACATGTTCGGTTTGCTCACCCTGTGGTTTTTCTCAAACTCTAATAAAATTGTCCTCAAGTCTTCGTCCAATCTTGTTTTCAATCTATTAAAGAGGCTAAGGTCCCTGGAAGGGAACCCCAAATAATGTTGGGATGATATCTGAGCTCGGCAACAGAAACAACAGATTTTTCACCCTTTTCTTGGAGGAAATGCCACACAGGACTTTGATGGCTAGAGAGAAGCCACTGCCTGGCTTGCTTGTGGGAGGGCAGAAAGGGAGTCTCAGTTGATGCCAGGTCTCAGTACCATTCCTCAGATGCTTAAGAATCATACCAAACTCACTGTCTGTAACCAGTAAGCGAGACTACAGCACTTGTGACAGCGTGCCTATGTGCGACATGGCTTACCAGCAAAACTGAAGCTTAATTAATATGCCAAAAAGGGAGGAAGAAAACTAACTGTCAGATGTTTGGTACAGTCACAAAAGACAGAAAATTAATTAAAGACAAAAATAGGAAAAAAGAACAAGGGTGGGGGACAGAAAACTGATAAATGACAAATATTGAGACAATAGTCTGTTTTCACCTTGTTTATGATCAAATGTAACAATTAATGACAGATTGTTACAATTTATCAATACAAGAACTTAACAGGTGTAGAGAAGTCCATGTTCATGGATTTGATTGTCCCAACTTTCTTTTTTGTTTGACACTCTTGCCCTATAAAGCTGTATCCTAGCCTTGTATAAAACTCATTATGTAGCCTAGGCTGACTTTAAACTTATGACAGTCCTCCTGCCTCAGTCTCCCAAGGGCTGGGATTATAGGAGTGAGCCATCACATCCAGCTATTCTTTCTAATTTGATTTAGAGGTCCAATGCATTCCTAATCAAAATCCAAGCAAATTTAAACCTCAACATTAGGAAAATGAACAAACTGGTCTTTAAAATGGGCTAAGTGTGGACACACGGACCTGTATGCGTAACCACTGGGGCAGCTAAGCCAAGAGGATCGATTTGAAGCCTGGGGGAACCTGGAGCCAGCCTGGGCTGTGTGGGAAGGCCTCATCGAGTGGAAAGGGACGAGTGGAAAAGGAAGGGGAATGAAGAGAAAAGAACAAGAAAAATAGGCCTGGACACATTGGAACCCTAGAGTGTTCAGCCGCAGAGTGTCTGTGCAGCGTGCCCCAGGCTCCTGTCTAAAATACCAAGCAAACCAACAGAAATGGGACCAAAACCCAGATATTTCATCAGACCTGACAAACATATCTTAAGCATATGGAAACACACCCAACATCATTTCATGAGCCCATGAGTATAAATCAAACCAGCAAGACAGCACCTAGCAGGCCCCAGACACTGGCCAGCTAAGGCTGTCAGGGTGTTGAACAGCTGCTCTGGAGAGAGTGAGGCAGTTCAGCTCACCATGGCTTGACAATAAATTTCATTTACACAATGTTTTAGAAGAAATACTATTTGGGGACTGGGAAGATGGCTCAGTGCATAAGGTGTTTCCTGCACAGGTGTGAGGACCTGGGTTGGGTCCCCAGAGCCCACAAAAAGTCAGGTGTTCTAGTGTCTGCTACAATGAGATGGGAGGTAAGTCGGGGCATCCCTGGGAGTGCAAGACCTTGCACTCACATGCTGTGACATGTGTTGTGTACATGCATGCCCACAATTTTAACAAGTTTTCCCAATATAAAATATTTTATGAAATTCTTTTTGAAAAGGAAGAGCTGAGATGAATGACTCCACAGCTAGAAGCCCTGGTCCCCAGCCTGACCATCTGAATCTGATGCACAGGACCCACAGGGTAGAAGACAGCTGACTCTTGAAAGCGGTCCTGTGTCCTACACATGCGCGCGCGCGCGCGCACGCGCGCACACACACACACACACACACACACACGTAATAGAGTAGAGGAAATTAGACTTTGAGCTGCAACCCTTTCCCAGGCTGTATGCTGTAGGGTGATTCTGAGCAGGACAGAGGCCACAGGACCCACAGCCACCTCCCCTGGTGGAGTATGCTGCATAACCCCGCTGTTCCGTGGATCCAGCATGAACGTAACTTACACAGAGTGTAACTTACTGTTACTTTCAACAATCTGCTTATCAGTTCATGAGTACTCCATAATCCAGGAGCTCATATAAACTGTTAGTACAGGATGCACGATAAGCAGAAAATCCGTGCTACACAACAAACATAAATGTAATGCTGGCAGCAGTTTTTCATAATTCTTGTGATGGCTTAAATATGAAATGACCTCCCCAAACGCTCATGTGTTAAAGGCCTAATGACCAGCTGGTGGCTCTACAGAGAGGGGGTGGGTCAAGTGTACAAGAGGTTGGTCACTGAGCACTCATAGCTGATTCTCACAGAATGGAGGATAAAAGGCAGAGCCTGGTTAAGGGTATTTCTTTTCCCTGACCCTGCCTGTCTCTCCCATTCTGCCTCCTGTCCATGAAGGAATCACTTTGTGTTACCTGTAGTCCACCATGCCAGAGTCACTGTGCAAGCCTAGGGTCAAATGACCAGGTCAGAAGCCACTAATACTTTAAGCCTAAATAAATCCTTCTCCCTGCAGCTGCTTTCTTAGACACTATCACACCAGTGACTAACAAACTGTCAAAGGCTAGACCTAACCAAGATATCCTTAATTGATTGGTGCTCTAGTCTGCTGAGTGTCCACTCCAAGGACTCCCGCATGCACACACACAGACACACACACACACACACACACACACACTTCCCTATACTTTTCTCCCAATTTTGCTATAAGTCAAAAAATGATTAAAAAAACAACTAGTCTAGAATAAACAAACAAAAGCACAAGTACTAGAATTTACCTGTCAGGACAAAGTAGGATATCAAAGTCTGTTTTCAATGTTTACATTGTGGGAGACATTGTCAAGTAACAACTGTGGGGTGGCATCATGGTAAAATGACTGCATATAGAATTTTTTATTCTTCTTCCTTGTTTTCTTTGAGTTTGTTAGAATTGGTAAGAGCATGTGTTATTTAAATTATAATGGCTTCAAATCCATTTCCTAGTCTTTAATTTCAGATTTTAACTTAGACTATGGAGCCTAAGAGCTGGTCTTTGAGCCGACAGCAATTAGCATCCACCTAGTGCCAGTGGGCACCACATGGCATCTGGCAGCATCCTCAGCTTTGTGTTAGCTAAGCATGGTAAGCCCAGAGTGCTGACGTCAGCAGGCCAACTGCTCCCTGCACCCCAGCTCCATTCCCCACTAACTGTTTATACAGCAAGCAAGACTGTTAAAAAGGAGCCTGAATGGCTCTCAGGAGCAGAGATCTCGTTACAGCTAAACCCACAGCTCAGGTAACAAGCAGCACGGCTTCCATTCTCCAGCGACAGGCTGTCAGGTGGGAAGTCTGGTGAGCCCTGAGCTTTGCCATCTGGGGAACAGACCATTTGATGACCCCTTTTGTGTGAGGTGCAAAGGAAGGTACATTCCCTGCTGGCCACCCTCAAGTAGTTTGTGGTTCATTAAAAATATTAAGAGATCATCCTAATTTGCAGAGTCACATGGAACGATTCAGGCTGGCATTCACCTGCATCTCTATTTGTCAGGCAAAGACTCTTGACAGAGGTTAAGTACCGTGCTTGGTGACACAGAGTAAGAAGGTAATCACTGGTAAAGACAGTCATCCGTATCCTGCCGCTGACATTTTCACACTCAGATCTGATTTATAGGTTTCTCCTTCAGTAGACTTCACCTCGAACCCCCGGAGCCTCGCTGCATACAGCTGTGCCTCTCCCAAGTTAGCTGCTTTTTAAAAAAAAGAGTTGTATCAGCTGCTACATTATGTCCAAAGACTGACTTTGAATCTTCAATGGAATCTGTAAGACTGGAGAGATGGCTCAGTGATTAAGAGCACTGGCTGCTCTTCCAGAGGTCCTGAGTTTGACTCCCAGCAACCACATGGTGGCTGACAACCATCTGTAGTGGAGTCTGATGCCCTCTTCTGCTGTGTCTGAAGAGAGCAATGGTGAATACATAAAATAAATAAATATTTCTTTAAAAAAAAAAAAAAGAAGAAAGAAATCCAAGCCGGGCGGTGGTGGCGCACGCCTGTAATCCCAGCACTTGGGAGGCAGAGGCAGGCGGATTTCTGAGTTCGAGGCCAGCCTGGTCTACAGAGTGAGTTCCAGGACAGCCAGGACTACACAGAGAAACCCTGTCTCAAAAAACAAAAAACAAAAAAAAAAACAAAAAAAAAAAAAAAAAAAAGAAAGAAAGAAAAGAAATCTTATTTCTGATGCTATCTGTGGGGCCTTGAACAAGTTACCCAAGCTCTGAAATTCTTGCCAGTTTGTAAAAGGAAACAGCTGTCTGCATTTCAGCAGGTAGAAAGAATTGCATGGCATAATTCATGGAATTTAGCAGTTCTGGTCATCAGTAGCCTTTGGTGAAGATGGCTTATGACAGACAATAATCCTATTTCCCCCAGGGGATTGCTGTGATAGGAACTGTATGGGATGCTTCCTACCAATCCACTCCCCACCCCTACACTCCGTGTTGTGAGGTCACAAGCTGGTGCTAAGGGTCACTTTGTGTTCCATGACCATCAGCCCTGCCCTGGGCTGCTCACACCACCTCACACTCATCAGAATATTCGGTCTTCCTGTTTGTTTAGCATTCCTCTCTGGCTCTCTCTTTTAGGATATAAACTCAATGGAAGAAGAGACATCTCCATTTCTGTTCACTGCTCCTCCCTGGTACCCGGTAAATCAAACCAGTACTGAACAACTCTGATTGATTCAGTAACTACAACCGATGAATGCAGGAATCAGGAAATGGTCTCTTCTCTGACGGTCTTAGGGTTTTACAAGGAGTACGTGCTAGTTAAGTAGGTCATCTCTACACAACACTGCCACATGCCGCAGGAATACAAGAGATGGCAGGGAAGATTGCTGGGGAAGGTGGTGCCTCTCAGCTCTTCAAAGAATGCTTGGCTTTGATCCCCTGCGGTCTGCTCTTTTCCTCCAATGTGAAGAGAAAAAGTCACAGTGTTGGCTTTCTCTGATAACTCATTTAACCTTTAAAACTGTTGTGTGGACAGACTCCTGACGACCCTGAGCACAGGGGCACTGAGCCACCTGCCAAAGGTCACGTGACTCAAAGCCAGGTGCTCTGCACTGGCTTGTCCTTCCATCCTGATGAGTCCCTTTCTTCAGTGAAGGACGTAGTGGTCTTAGGAGGTCATCCTTTAGGGGGAGTTTAGATTGTAGATCTCAGTGTAGGCTTCATGCCTTAGTAGTTGTTCAATTCAAATTCCCAGGAACACCACCATTTCTCAGCTTCCTGCCAAGTCCACATGCAAGTTTACTATAATAACTCTTCCTAAAATCTCTGTTTTCTGAAGAGAGGTACATTGTTTTACAAAAATATGTCAATATCACATATATTACAAAGAGAGTAAACTTTTTTAAAACTCCACTGTCACTTGAACCAGCAATGAGGTTCACCTGGACTGTGCGTGAGGACACTGTGGAGCCTGAGCTTCTCTGGTTGTAAGAAAGACAACACTTCAAATCTCACCCTGTTCCCCAAGGCACCACCGCCTTCTCAAACAGGCAAACGAACACACTTTGATACTTCAATCTTTATAAAAATAACAGCTAGGACTGGAAGTGTAGCTCAGTGGTACAGTGCTTGCAAGCACGAGGTCGTTGGTTAGATCCCTATAACACATGTGCATGTGTGTACATTTGCACATGGCGCATGTGTGTCCATGTGTATGCATGTACATAAGACAAGTACTATACTTCCCCAAGATTGTCCTAGGCACAATCACTTAAGATACTTGGGGATGGTATCACTTTACAACTACCAACTATGAGAAATATACCATTTACACAGCACTAATCTATCAGTGTAATCTTTACCTGACACTACAGTCCCATCACTGACCCAACAATTATTTTTAATTTAATTAATTAATTTTTTGTTTATTATTTTATTTTCAGATGATTGTGAACCACCAGGTAGGTGGCTCAAACCCAGGTCCCTGGAAGAACAGCCAGTGCTCTTGGCTGCTGAGCCATCTCTCCAGCCCTCAGTAATGGCTTTTGGACCTGCTATTTCCCCACCATGTCAGATGCAGGTGCACGACCAGTTGCCACACTTGCTCCTGTGGCCGGCAGCTGCCAGCCTTGCTTCCGTGGGCTACCTGTGTTAGGTTTACGCCCTCCTATCCGCCCTTCCTGATATGGCACCTGGCTCCATACGTGCACCACAGAGATGGAGAAAGTAACCATCTGTCACCTGGAGATAAGGTGATAGAGGACGTTGACTTCCGTCCTCGTGGCTGTCTCTTCTCTCCTGGATCACTAGTTCTGCGGGAGGCACGCTGCCAGGCTGCAGGCTGCAGGCAGTCTGAGGGAGGGGTCTGCACGAGAGCTGAAGCTGTTAGCTTCCAACAGCCGTGAGGGATCTTGGACGCAGAATCTCCTTCACCAGAAAAGCTCTGAAATAACCAGAGTGGGTCCTGGCACACAGCCTGGATACAGCCTTGAGAGGAACTCTAAGCCAGAACCGTATGACTAAGGCACTCAGATTCCTGACTTCAGAGATGATGTGAGATACTGATGGTTGTTGGGTTTTTAATGCTTGTTTGTTGGTTTGTTTTAATACAGGCTTTGCTGTGTAGACCAGGCTGGCCTTGAACTCACACCGATCTATCTACACTGTCTCCCTAGTAGGTGTTTCAGAGGTGTGCACCACGATGCCCGGCCCATCCTTAGATTCTATGCTACTCTTACATCAGTGAGAGCAGAAAAGGAAGAAAACAGGCTCTTCTTCCTGTGCCCCACAACTAATGTGAAGAAGTCCAGTCAGAGTTAACTATATGAAGTATGAGTGAATCTGTGGTGTGTTCCAATGAAACATGGCTGCACAGACCTATCCGGGTACATGTAACCGCTTTAATAAGCGTTTCCCACTGCTCGGCACTGCATTTCTTTTGTCCTTTAGAACCCCTGCATCCGAATGATAAGAATGCTGTGTCTGAAAGTCTGAGAGTTTTTCTCTAGAAACAAAATAATGATGTCTGAGAGGGGGAGCAAGGGCTGACTCCAACTCTTTTGCCTGCTTTAGGACCCTTTCCTCCTCCTGGGTTGCCACTCCAGCCTCAATACAGGGCGGGTGGGGAAGGGGGAGGAGCCTAGTCTTACTGCAACTTGATATGCAACTTGATATGGTTGAAAGAAGACTGATATCGCTTTTCTGAAGAGACACAGAGGAGGAACAGGGGGGGAGGGGCAGAGGAAAAGAAGGGGGAGAGACTACGGAAAAGGACAGTTGAGATGTAAAAAAAAAAGAGAGAGAAAAAAACAAAATTTGTTTTAAAAAAGGAGAAGAAACGAGAAGAGAAAGCAGGCCGAGCAAGCCATCAGGAAATAACCAGCAAGCAGCCCTCCTCCATGGCCTCCGCATCAGCTCCTGCCTCCAGGTTCCTGCCCTGCATGGTTTCCTGTCCTCACTGCTTTTGATGATGAACTATTATATAGGGCTGTGAGCAAAATAAACCCTTTCCTCACACACATGCCCCGAAATGATGTTTGGACCAGCAGAGCTGGCCATTGCTTTCAATAAGAATGTTGTGATTTTAAGTGCAATATTATCAGAAAAATTTAGAATCTGGGTGCTGAAGTATTATGAATATTTGCATCCAAATATGTGAACCAATAGAGAGACTGAGAAAAAACGACAATCCCATTAAGTTTTCCTTACAAAGGTGTAGCCACAAAGGCGATGATTCCATTGGGAAATGTTTCACGTTCCACATATGTGACAAAAATAAATAATACCTGGTGTATTTTACTTAGCAACAAAACACTAAATTTCCTGCGTCCTTAATCCACACCAATGCTGCAGCATAGCTGGACTAGCTGAAAATCTCACAAAAGAAAAATAAAACACACACTCGAACATGTATCTTCCTTTTATTTCTCTCACAGAGAGCTACAGCAAATGCCAAGTTGACTGGAGCCCTGTCTTGGCAGTAAGGAGAAAAACAAGTTGGCTCACTCAGAGCTCAATCCAAAATTTTCACCCAAAGTTAACTATAACTCTGTAGATGTGTGTATTCCTTTCTCTTTTGTTTCTCTCCTTCTTTATCTCATCCTCACCATTTGGAACGTCTTTTAAATTTTGTTGGGATGTGAAGGAGGCATGCTTGAAGTCAAACCCAGGGCCGTGCACACCTCGACAGGCTCTACGCTGGGCCACAACCCCAGCATCCTGGATTTTGTTACTATGTAACATACTCAGTTTTCAAGAAATTGGTGCATTTTCAGTGGTTTAACAAAAATGAAGAGTTTTAGATTATTTGAAATCTTTTCATGTAAGTGACAGTGTGACCATGTATATATGTATGTATGACATGTGGTAGCATGTATATAAAGCCAGACAAAGGGTACTCATGTAGCCCCAGCTTCCTGAGAGGCTGATACAGGAGGCTGTAAGGTCAACAGTGACAGGGGCTACCCAGCAAGTTCCTGCCTAAGCTATATAAAAATGAAGTAAAATAGCAACGATACTCATAAAAAACAATGAGCATCAAGAACTTCCTGTTACTTGAAGCCAAGGCTTACATCAAGCATCTAAAGGCTTATGTAGGGCATCCTACATCTTTGTAAAGTTGTTGGCACTGGGCACTGAGTCCAGGACTTTGGCATACTCATGACACAGTCTACCAATGAGATGCACCCATAGCCTCACAGTCATTTTTTAATGATGATTTTTTTTCTGGTTAGTATTTTGCTCACGATGACTGACACTATGCCAGGAATCCTCTATAATATCAATAAAGAGGGAAACAGAGCAAACGCCCAAACCAGCCTCCATACCAAAAGTAATAATAGTATATATAAAAAAAAAAGACAAAATAGATTGAAAAAGAAGATCTACTATTGTTCCCAAGAAATAAGTTCATTGGTAAAAATGGCCACAGACAAAGTCAGCTGATGGAAGTAAAGATGACCAAGTCAGTCAAACAGGCATATTAAGTACCCTGATCCCTGACAATCCAGACTTCAATCCAGGATTAGAAGAGCCAGAGAGAGACACTACACTACATACCAATAAAGATACAATTTAATTAAGATCATAGATAAATTGTAAATATATAGGCATCAAGTGTTGAAGTTCCAAACTTAGCAAAACACACACTAGTGAGCATGAAAGATCAGATAGGTCCAAAAACTACAGAAGACTTCAAGATTGTCTGCTCACTTTTAGTTAAGTTACGCAATATAAACATGCATGCACACACAAGCATACACATGCACACTCCTGAAGTTGTGTGCTTCACTCTAGATCAAATGGACCCAGGTGTTATCTACAGGACAGTCTATCCTGTGGACAAGGAATAAATATTTTCCTTAAGAGCCCATGGAACCCTCTTTAAAATGAATCACATTCTAGATCTTAAAGCAAATCTTAACAAATACAAAAGAATTCAAATAATTTCAAGTGTCTTATCAGATCATAGTGGAATAAAACTGGAAATCAGTAGCAAAAGAAACCAAGACACTACATCAGCACTTGGAGACCAAGAAGTGAATGCACAGTGTGCCAGGTGAAGTCATGGAAGAAACCAACAATCCTTGGAGTCAAATAAAACAGACACAAAATTCAACAGAACTTTGGAGAGCCACCAAGAAAGTTCAAAGAAGGAAGTTTGTAGCTGTGATTGCTTACATTAAAAATTCAGAGAAATGGGGGGGGGGCAAGATTTGAAATGTAAATAAAGAATATATATACATAATAAATAAAAAATTCAGAGAAATATCAAGTAAGTAGCTAAATGTATGCCCCAGGGTCTCGGAAAGACAAAAACAGCCGGGCTTGCTGGCTTATGCCTGTTATCCTAGCAGTTATGAGATGAAACCAGGAACACAGGAGTTAAGGGTCAGCCTTAGACACAGGGTGATTTCAAGCCATCCTGGGTACATATGTCTGTGTCAAAATAGAAAAGAAAATTAAAACAAAACAAACCCCAAAGCATGAGGCAGTAAAATATAATAAAGATCAGGGCAGAAAAGAAAAGAGCAGAGATTAAAACTAAACTGCACATGAAGTCAAGAGTTGGTCCCTTGAAAGACTAAGCAAGACTGGCAAACCCCTAGCCACCCTAACCAAATTTTATAAATTTAGAAACAAAGGAGGAGATGTGTGAAACGAACTTTTATTCTCCTGATATAATTGTCAACTCAGAGGCTTACAGCCTTCATGTGCTAACCTAGACCTAGTCCTGGGGCCTTCTAACCTCTGTACAGTCTTGTGTAGGCCTAGAATGTTTTGGACCTCTGAGAATTACTGCTAAATAAGGCTCACTCTTTTCTAGCTCTTCCTGATCTCTGGCTAGTTCATTCAACTCAGCTGTTCCCGCTCAGCCTCCTCTCCAAGCTGACTGACTCAATCTGGCCTCTCTCTCTCGGTGTCTCCTGAATTGCTTTGCTTGGCCACATACTAACTTTGGCAATAAGTTTTAATCTGGCTCCTCCTCATTCTCTGGCACATTCTGTCTTCATCTGTGTTTAGCTTGTTCTCTCTTCAACATGTCTCTGTAAAATCCCCTGGTAAAGCTGCCTCCTCTCATTCTCTCTGCACCGCTCTCTTAAGTAGCTTCCTTTTCCTCTCTCTCATGGGAATATCCTCTTCTGTCGAATCTGATTGTCACTTTGTCTGCCACTCATTTAGACATCATTTTTAAATGTGAGTGCTTCCTTCTACAAACTAACTTCACGCTTATTGTTTGGGATTAAACAATAAGTTTACTAAGGATGTAACTGTATTCCAGTGAGAGATTAAAGGTGTATGCTGAGGGCTGAGCCATACCACTACAAACATTTTTTTTCCTTGAGGTTACATTGTGATCAAATATCCTGCAACAAAGATGTTGCAGCAGCTTCCAGTGAATGGGCCTGAGGATCACTATAGAACACACTGACTGTTATATTGCTCCCCAGAATGGAAACTCAAGAAGAAATGGATAAATTTCTACAAACATATAGCCTAACAAAATTACACCAAGATTATAAACAGTTTAGGCAGTTCCATATCAAAGCTGAAGTACAATAAAGAGTGAGTCTCCAAAGAAAAGTTCAGGACTGGAGGGATTTGCTACTGAAATCTACCAAGTCTTTTCAAAAGAGTTAATACCAGTGCTCCTCAAATTGTTTCATAGACTAAGAAGGGAGGAGATGATATCAAATTCATTTATGAAGCTAGCAATACTTTGATATTAAAACTATAGGATACAATAACAAAAAGAAAGCTATAGGCCGATATCTCGTGAGCATAAGTAGGAATATTCTCCATAAAATACTTGCCAGTTAAAAACAGCTAGAAATCATACAAAGGTGGTTTTATTCCAGGGATGCAAAGATGATTCAAAATATGCAAGTTAATAAATATAATATTACACTTTACAAATTACATAACCACTTTAATAAATGGAGAGAGGACATTAGAAAAAGTTTAACATCCCTTAATCATAAATGTCCCAAAGAAACTAGGAATAAAAGGAGCGCGCATAGAACCCCATCAAGGGACGGAGGACAAGCCTGCAGCCAGCAGTACGCTAAGTGGGGGACGGAAAGAAACTCATGCAAAATCAGGAACCAGACAAGCATATTTACTCTTTTCACTCCTCTTTGATATGGAATGTGAGGCTAGAGCCATAAGACGAGAGAGAGAGAGAGAGAGAGAGAGAGAGAGAGAGAGAGAGAGAGAGAGAGAGAGAGAGAGAGATGGGGGGACAGGGACAGGGAGAGGGAGGGAGAGAAATAGAGGAAAAGAAAAGAAAGAGAAAGAGAGGGAGGCAGGGAGAGAAGGAAGGAAGGAAGGAATAAAGGAAGAAAGAAAGAAACAAAGAAAGAAACAAAGAAAGAAACAAAGAAAGAAACAAAGAAAGAAGGAAGAAAAGAAAGGGTGTAAATAAAGGAAGAAGTCAAATTATCCCTCTTTGCAGTGGATATGATCCTCAACTTAAAGGTCTTATACACGGTACCAGAGATCTTAGCTTTTATAAACACTTTCAACAAAGAATCCAATAGAAAACCAATATACAGAAATCAGGAGTACAGGATTAGACACTTAATTCAATGGTAGAGGTGCCTAGCAGGCACAGTGCCCTGAGTTCCAGTCCCCAGCACAGGAAGAAAAAATCAGTCACTTTCTGTTGATCAGTAATGAATTTCTCAAAAAAGAAAGGAAGAAAGAAAGAAAGAAAGAAAGAAAGAAAGAAAGAAAGAAAGTAAAAGAAAAAATTCACTCACAGTCATTTAAAAATTACCTCTGATGAAACCTAGCCACTTAAATTTTAAAACATTGAAGACATTCCAGGAGCCACTAGATGGAGAGAGAGCACAGTGACCATGGGTCACAGAGGTCATACGTGGGAATGGCTGGGTCACAGAGGTCACATGTGGGAATGGCTGTATTATTGAAATGATGTGTAAACTGAAAGCAATGCCTCATTAAAATTCCAACCTTCACAGAACTAGGAAAAAAATAATCCTAAAATTCAAATGGAAGCACAAGCCTCAAGAGTCAGAGCAGCAGAAGGGCAGTAGGGAAGGCGCCTCACTCCTAATCTCACACTGTGCCACCAAAGAAAGTTGCAAAAGCTGGTCAGTAGATAAAAAAACAAACAAACAAACAAACAAACAAAAAACCAATGGAATAGAATGGGGGGGGGCACTCACTCAGCTATAGCCACCTAACCTTTGACAACTGTCAAAAAAACACATATTAGAAAAAGACAGCTTACATAATAAACAGTACTTGACAACTGGATATCCAAATGTAAAGTGAAATTACAACCCAATCTCTCACCCAGCACAAGAATGAACTCTTTAGCTATAAGTGTCCATTAAAAATAAACTGGTTGGCAGTGGTTGTACATGCCCTTAATCCCAGCACTTGGGAGGCAGAGGCAGGTGGATTTCTGAGTTCAAGGCCAGCCTGGTCTACAGAGTAAGTTCCAGAACAGCGCCAGGTCTATACAGAGAAACCCTGTCTCGAAAAACTAAATATATATGTACACAAACTACATATTTCTTATATTCAATGGCACAAAATAAACATTCCATTCCAAAGGAAGGGGTAGGGGCCCAGCAAGGAATATCAGACAAAGGTAAGACTGAACCTGAGCAGGGCCAACTGCAAACTCTGGCATCAGTATCCAGTATAGGAGGCTCACAGGCATCGCAGAGCAGACATGGCTGGCTCTGCCCATCCAGCTCTGTCCCATGTAGGCCAGTTCCATTTGCCCACAGTTTTACTCAGCAGACATCCCATGTTCCTGGCACCTATAATCTCTCACAGGCCAATTACAAACCTTCACAGCATCATATGCAGCCCACTTATATACTCCAAACACAGAATCCAAATCTGCTATACACTGCCTACTTCAGAGCTTTTTTGAAACCTTGGTTTAAGCTTCAATGAATGCAACTCCTGTATTTTGCAGACCTGCAAGAAAAAATGTTTCATGCATCTGTGTTATTAAACCTCCAAAAGCATTTCCCTAGGAAATGTTTCCTTTTCAAGGCCTCCAGAATTGAGTGTAGGGACCCAGGCATGCTAGGTAACACTGCCAGTGACTCTGTCTCCAGCCCCAAGCACTCTCCTTTCCAATGAATGCTTTTAAGTGGGTTTTTAATTTTATACCCTGGTGCTTTGCCCTGGCAACAGCATTTCTACTGTCCCAATACAAGTTCTTCTTAACCATGCTCGCTAGCCACTGCAATCACCTATCTCACTCCAGGAAACTTCAACTGCTTCATGTTTCCTAGCCAAAACCCACATTCTCCACACCTTTCTGCTTGACTCTTGGCTCTTTTAGCATAAACCAGGCAAAAGCAGTGAGGAGTAACCACATCACAGCCTGAATGCTCTGTTGTTTGGAATTTCTTCTGAAATTCATGCCATTATGGTTGGTTGGTTGGTTTGGCTTTTTTGAAGCAAGGCTTCTAATAACTGAGGCTGGCCTTGAACTCATGATCCGCTATGGCCCAAGTGCCAATGCCAAGACTGTAGGTGTACAACACATGCCTGGCTAGTCTATTACTTGTAAATTAGCCTCATTCAAGCTTTCGAGTTATGGACAGAGCATACCTAGGATGTAAATGAATGGCCATCATGGTAAAGCCTTGGGTTCTCCTAAGAAAGAAACCTCAGAGACACAATCCTTACTGTCCGCACCTCTATCAGCATTTTGGTTTTTGATGATCCCAGCAGAATGGCTATTGGCTTCTGCTTACAGAATTCTAGTACTCTAACGCAGAGCTCGAAACTCTTGTACATTCTTCGTGTACATCAAAGTTCTAACAGCCCATGGTCAAGTTATCACAGTGATGACCACACTTCTCAGACCCAAATTTCTGTATTAGTTACTCTTCTCGTCACTATGACAAAATGCTTGAAACAACTTCAGGGATGGTGGGTTTGTTTTGATTCCCAGTCTAAGAAAGTATAGTCCATCATGGTCAGAAGGTATGGTGGAGCCTGTGGCAGCTCACGGCAAGAATGTAAAGTTCTTTGCTTATATTTCAGTGGCCAGGAAGCAGACAGGACAGGCAAAATTGGGAGTGGGCCATAACCTTCACAGCTCTAATGCATACTTTTGGTAACCACCTCTCTCTACCTGGACTCACCTCTTAAAAGGTATGTTTCTTAAAAGGTGAGTTTTACAATGTTCTAAAACAGTGCTACCAGTTTGTGAGTAGGTATTTAAACCATGGGGACCTACAGGGATCTGTCATATCCAAAACATAACACTATGCATGATGGGAAATGGCTGGATTCTCATCATTCAAGAGATCAAATATCAGGAGTGTTATGATTTGTATACATTCAGCCCAGGGAGTGGTACTATTACAAGGTGTGGCCTTGTTGGAGTAGGTGTGTCACTGTGGGTATGTAAGACCCTCACCTAGCTGCCAGGAAGGCAGTCTTCTGCTAGCAGCCTTCAGATGAAGATATAGCACTCTCAGCTCTGCCTGGACGCTGCCATGCTTCTGCCTTGATGATAATGGACTGAATCTCTGAACTTATAAGCCAACCCCAATTAAATGTTGTCTTTTATGACATTTCATGCTGTCATGGTGTTTGTTCACAGCAGTAAAACCCTAAGACAAGTAGTTCCAAGCAGCCCAGGATATAAAGTGAGACAGCATCTATTTTACCTTAGTTTTCACATATTAGCTTCAGTGAGATATAATTAAAATATCAAAGTCTTATTTCTTATGTTCCTCTTACCAGAATCATTCAATGCCCACCTCAAAGAGTGTGTGGCTGTGCTTTAAGCATTGTTAGATGAGGTTTACCTGCAAAGAATACTGATTTTGCATTGCTTATTGTCAACACACTTTAATGGTTTTGTGCACGCCTACCTGCCTGTTCTGAGACAGGCTCTCACTGTGTCCCCCTGGTAACTTTCTACCACTGCCTCTCAGTGCTGGGATTATAAGTACACACCACCACATCTGGATTCATAGATGTGATTTGTTTTGTTTCAATACACTAAACTGTCAGGAAGAAGGCAGTGGTAGCTGCTTGGTTGACAGCTAGCAGGCCCTTGCCCCCAGCCCCCACACACATATACCAGACCCCCCCAAAAAATGTATCAGGGAACTGAAGCAGTAACTATTGAAGGGTGAAATCCAAGGCCAGGCTGGGGCTCTTACTGATGCCTATATTGTTCCTAAATGCAGCAGTGGTTGGTCTATGTGAACTAAAGTTCCAAAACAGCAAAGAAGAAAAACAGCCTCACCTGCGGGAAGATTCCACAAGGCTCACAGAACTCTGTAACTGTAGAAAGTTGAGTGTCGACGAGCCAGAGCCCAATCGTTTTAGGATCTCTTCAACTGCCTAACAACCTTTCACGGCCCGCCTCTGTGTCTGATCTAATAGCCTTACTACTATTGGGTCATCCTTTGGGTTAACCGACCACTAGCTTCCACCAACCCAAAACCGAAACTGACATTAGACAGCAGCTAATGCCCGAAGGAGTTTCCTCTGCTTTGCAGTCGCCTTCCTACTTGATATCTTCATCAATGTGTTTGGGGGAAATGCTTTGAAGGTTGAATGTCATGGCACATATTTTTAATCCCAGCTCTCAGAAGGCTTCAGAGGCAGGTGGATCTCTACGAGTTCCATGCCAGCCTGGTCTACACAGTGAGTTCCAGGCCAGTGAAGGCAACATAGTAAGTCCTTGTCTCAACCTAAGAATGTCTTGATTTGTGACTTTGTTCTGCACCTATGAAAACGTTGTTAAACTCTGCACATAGCATTTGAAGCGGCCTGAAGCCATGTTCCTGGGCCGTGGTCACTTGTACTTGATCAAGAACGAACTGTCTCTTACTCCCTTTGACCTGAGAGCTGTGTGCCTTGTGGACAGCTGTGAGCAGCGTCACAGCCCCTAAGGCTCCCGCACAGCCAGTCTGGGGGCTGCTGCTTTAAGGAGGGGCTGGCCGCTGCCAGACAGGATGCTCTTTGCACTGCTATCACGTGCTGCCTTAAACATTTCACAGTCGTCTCAGGGAACTTCTCCAAGACTACAGATCTAAGCCAACTACAGGTGCTCAGAGAAAACTCTGGGTCAGCCATGGGAACACCAAAGTTGGGCTGTAGGCTTTGTTCCAGAAGACTCTACTGCCATCCCAGGTGTTTCCCCACCATACTGCAAAGTCACTTTGCCAGTGACAACCCTAGATAGCCTATAGACAACCTCACCTACAACTGCTCAGGAAACCATCTCCCTTTTTTGCTTGGGATCTCATGGCTGACTGTCCCTGTAGATGTGGCCCCACCTCTCCATTCCTAAACTCCTCAAGTGCCTGGAGATGATCTTCCTGTCCATCATTCCCGGTGTTCAACAATAAGTGCCAATAAAAATCTTCTCTTTGGTTGTATTCAGCTTGCTGTAGCAGCAACAGCTAGAAGGCAGCTGAGGAGCTCTGGGGAGCCACTGGAACAGGGCATGCAGAGATGGAAAACTAGGAAGGTGAGAGATGGAGCACGCTGAGTGCAGATGTGTGAGGCTGTGAAGAGCTCACATGGTACAAGGTGAGAAACTGCAAAGGAACGGAAGCCCAGGGGCTGCCGCAAGAGCTCCAGAGAGCTGCCAGGAGAAGCCACCGAGTGTGGCTAACAGCTGAGGTACCTGACACCTCAACACTAGCTTGGGGTGCAGGGAGCCTGAGCTTTGAAAAGCCAGAAGCAATAGGCCTGAATGAACAGTACTTCCAGATCCCAGGCCTAGAGAATTCAGAGTTGTCAGTCTCTAGCTTTGAAGATCTAGGCTTTTTGCCTATTCACAACTTCTAAACTGAATAGGAAGGGGAAGATTTAGCCATTTGTGAGAGAACTTCTCAAAGTCTCTCTCTTTGAGTGCTCCGTCTGTAAGCTGTTAACCAGGAGAACAGTGGTATATCATAAAAGATGATCAGTAGAGTTTGCAAGTGAGCGAGCGAGTGAGCGGATGATCGTCCAGTGAGCGGGTTAGGGAGCAAGGCCTGGCAGCAGCTGGACTCAGTCTTTCAAACGCTGGGCAAAAGATGTCGCTCACACATACTCCCAGTCCCTTAGATTTGGAGATGCTTGGGACCGAACCCAAGACCTCACATATGCACCCGACCATAGAACCAACCCTCACCCCTTGGCAGGCAGGTATATTCTAATAAAGTATTTCTAAGGACTTTTCACTCCTTCAGCTATGTTCCCAACAGCAGAATAACTTTCATTCTTCTTATCGGGCAGCTTCACATTTATCATTCTAGAAGTAAGAGATCTATTCTCTCTCTCTCTCTCTCTCTCTCTCTCTCTCTCTCTCTCTCTCTCTCTCTCTCTCTGTGTGTGTGTGTGTGTGTGTGTGTGTGTGTTGATGGGCATCATGCATGTGGCCTACCACTGAGAAACACTCTTAGCCCCTTAAAAATCTAATTCCTCACATTTCAGGTACAGGATCAGAAGTAATAAACACCTAGCCATGAACAAATGCATTCCAGTTTGCTACGAAAACAAAAACAAACACAAAACCCTAAAAATACAACAGTATATCATCATTATAGCAGACTTCAAAACATTACTCTCAGGTTACAAATCCCCTATTAATTGGCATGTTAGTTCTCTCTAGGGGGAAAAAAAATCAAACCAGAAAGCAACATAATGTTTAAATATGGTGGCATGCTACCTAACCTCCTGGGGAAATGAATTACAGTCTTCTAATTAAATATTCTGAAGTTCAATTAAGAGTTTAGTTAAGGGGTCTGGAGATGTGGCTTAGCAGTTAAGAGAATTTGCTGCTGCTGCACAAGCAGCAGCAAAGACCCAAGTTCAGTTCCCAGCACCCGTGGTAGGGCGTTAACAACTGCCAGTGTGTAGTCCAGAAAATACAACATGGTCTTCTAGCTTTTGTGAGCACCCAGACTGCACACACACACACACACACACACACACATTTACAAAAAATAATTTTTAAAAATAATTTTTGGCTGTGTGGTGGTGATGCACACCTTCAATCCCAGCACTCAGGAGGCAGAGGTAGGCAGATCTCTGTGTGTTTGAGACAGGCCTGGTCTAGAGTGAGTCAGTTCCAGAACAGTCAGGGTGACATAGAAACCCTGTCTCAAAACCTGCTCACCCAAAGAAAAAAGTCAGCTATGCCACCTCTTTCGGGGCCTTCGGAATAGAGCTTAGATCTTGTAGGATTCCTCAGCTCAAATTAAGAGCAACCATTACACAAACACAACTAAACTAATGGGAGATTAAGCTATTACTATATGTAGATAGCTTATTGGTGAACACATTTGATGGCAACATTTACTTGCCTCAGTAAACTCAAAATTCATCATAAAAAATTCACTGAACAAGATGCAGGGATGCTCTCTGCCTTTCATTTACAAAGATAACAGGTTGTCTGCAAGTACTTCCCACCTCAGGCAGGGTGGATGCTCTCCTCCCTTCACCACTCAGAGTGTGGGAGCAGACTTTACTCCATCCGCTCACTTCCCATCTATCTCCCTTCCCACAGCCTGCTGTCTTTGGAAACGTGACTGCTGTCTTTTGTCTTGTCACTTCTCTGAGGCGTATTGGTCTTTGTTGAAGACATTCATGAACAGGCAAGTACTCTGTTACTACGGAGCCACGTCCCCAGCACTGTGAGCAGGACTAAGTCACCTTTATGAGGTTTATTTCCTTCTCGTGGTAGAGAGGAAGGATCAATTTTGGCTCACAGTTTAATAGTGAAGTCATGAAAATATCCAAAGAAGTGGGTACCATTCCTGTCTGTGGCAGCGGGAATGTAAAATGGCCTGCCCACATCCTGGCATATAGCTAACCACGGGCTGGAACCAGGACCAGCTATAATCCTCTCACCCCATGCCTTGTGCCCTACTCCTCTAAGTTGGGGCCCCATATTTCAGAACATCCCAAAACAGCATCACCATATGGATTCCAACACATGAGGCGTTCACCATTTGAAGACTCAGTATTCCAACACAGGAGGCATAGGGCTAGTTCACATTCAAACCATCCCATGTCACCCTTGGTTTCCATAGGCTGACACCAGCTTTTAGTACAAAATGTATTCAGTACAACTTCAAAAATCCCAACACTGTTCAAAAGCTTAACATCTCTGCTAAGACTCAGGCAATCTCTTCATTGTGAGAACTGTAAAATAAAAAAAAAAAAAAAAGTTAAAAACTTCCAATATATGACCCACAGGGTAAACATTCCTATCCCAAAAGGGAGGAGTGAGTTACAAGAAAGATCATACCTAAGAAGACCACAATCCAGAAAGACAAACACAAAAGCTGCATTGCTGTGCCTGGCATCTGGGGCTTGGGATGATATCATTGGGGTCTGTCTTAGTTACCTCTGTATTGCCATGACAAAACACCAGGACCAAGGGAAGTTACAGAAGCAATTACTGAATGGGGGCCTACAGTTTCATGGCATGGACCCCGGCAGCAGGCAGGCGTGGTGCTGCAGCAACAGCCAAAAGCTTTCTAGAAAGTTAACTGGGAATGGCTTGGGATTTGTAAACTTCAAAGGCCACCCCTAGTGACACACCTCCTCCAACAAGGCCACACCTCCTAATCCTTCCCAAACAGTTCAACTAACTGGGGACTAAACATCCAAATATATAAGCATATAGGGACCATTCTCACATATACCAGCACACACTCATATGCACACTCTGCTCCGAGAGCCAGGGCTGCCGGCTGTAGCTGTCCTTAGCAGACACCCCACACACCTGTCATTCCCAGCATCCTGCTGGGGTGCCCCCTACAGCTTAAGCCTCCCTCTCCGCTTCATGCAGAGCCTGCTCAGGCGTTCCATGCGGAGAATGTGAGCCTGCTCCACACTGCCAAGCCTGGAGCCTCAGCATGAGCCTTCAGGTTGCGCCGTAACTCTTCCATTCTGCACACATGAAAAACTATCATTCTAAAGATGATGCCGACACCAAATTCTGATGCCAGCTCAATGTATAGTCTGGTCCCCTTTGGCCAGAGAGACTTCCTAAGTTACCGTGGGAAAATACTTTCCCAGGTAACCCTGCTCAAGCAAGATCCATCCCCTGGAAACTATCCAAGCACTGTGAGGATTAGTTAAAAGTGTCAGCTTGACACCTGCAAATCGCCTGGGAAGAGAGGCGTAATGAGGAACTGTTTAGATGGGGTTAGCCTGTGGCTACGTCTGTCGGGGATGTCTTGATTGTTAACTGAAGGAGGAAGACTCAGCCCACGTGGGTGGCATCAGTTCAGTGCTGAACCCTAAGATGTCAAAGAATTAAGGAAGCAGAAGCAAGCAAATGTTCATCCTCTCCAGACTTAAGAAAACCTCTCCTCCCTTTAAGGCCCCATCACATTTAGGCCTCCGTGTGCTCTACTGGGTCTAACTTTCTTCCTCTTGCTTCCAGGCACAGGCACAGACACGGCCCTGAGGCCCTCACATTCTGATAAACCTCAGACCTGAAGGGAATTGTGAACTGTGTCAGCCTCTTTTCTGTACTGACCACTGCTGCTCATCTTTTATTACAGAAGCCAAAACTTAATTACATTCAAATTAAATACCAAATAGAGTTCTTTGTTCAGCCAACTGCAATCACCCGTGAATCAAGATTCAGAGTATTACATCAAATTATGTGGAAATCTAAATGCTTTCATGTAGGCATTTCTAAAACTGAGAAGACTTGTCGTTGGATGCTTGATTTTGGGGAGGTGACCTCTGCTTTGTTGTGTGGGCATCAGATATTTGAGATACTAGTTTTCTAGTACAGGGTCTATGCTGATCCATTCACTTTGAAATCAAGGAAAAAAAATCAGTGTTTCTGCCAGAAACAAGGCAAGAAACATCAAAGTAAATGTGGGCCTAGCTCCATCCCAGCTGAAGCCCAGGGGCCTCTCCAGGAGCCTGTGCCTCTGCCATCCCTGCTCTTTCCTTCAGCCTCTCTGTTTCTTTTCTTCAAGAGACCTTGCTGGCAATTAGAGCAATTAACACTGGTACAGCAACCTCTCTCTCTCTCTCTCTCTCTCTCTCTCTCTCTCTCTCACATTCACATATACACACACTGGTGTGTTAACACTGGTACAGAGACCACACACACAGATATGTTTACATTACAACAGAGGCCACACACACATACACACACATTCACACATACAAACACACATACAAACACACATACAAACACACATACATAGACACACATATACATACACCCACACCCCCCACTCCCACACACACACACACACACACACAGAGAGAGAGAGAGAGAGAGAGAGAGAAGAGAGAGAGAGAGAGAGAGAGAGAGAGAGAGAGGGAGAGAGAGAGAGAGGCCTGAACAAAATACACAGCTATTTACTGGGTTACTTGTAACATCTATCTCTCAAGTTCAAAATGAGCCAATTTAATGTATAGGTTAGAACTACACTTCACGCCTAGTTTTCTGTTTACTACTAGCCAAATAGAAAGCCACTCTGCCGATTTTAGAAAGAACCATTTTATGAGTTAGAACAGCATATACCAAATCCCTCTTAACAACAGAGAGGACCAGGATGGCATCAGTGGGGAGATGAAGCAGGACTTGGTTCTGTCTGTTACTGCATTAGTGCTTCATGGACGCCTGCATGCAAGGTGTAAGGGCTAAGCTAGCTAGTACATAACCTTCTACCAAGCAGGGGTGTAGCTCGGGGTTAGGTCACTAGCCTGGCCTGTGTCAGGTCCAAGTTAGATCTGCAATACTGTAAACCAAAAACAAACAAACAAACAAAAACATTCAAGGGATAGTGTAGCAGTGAGTGGTTTTAGTTTTAATAATATAGATGTCACTGGAGGAAACTGGGTGAATTTGTACTCTGAACTCTGTACGCTTTTACAATTTCTATATTAGCATAAAATTAGTTCAAAATTGAAGTTTAAAGTTCCTGTTACTTATGAAGGAAACACCTTTCAACCTATGCCCTAGATCACTTTTAAAATGGGGACAACACCAATTATCCCAACTTTAAAAACAGCTATATGAAACCTGGAGTGGTGACACGGCCCACTGATTACCCAGGAGTCAAGGGCCAAGGATGACAAGTTCAAGGTCAGCCCAGCCTATGTAGCAAGCTCTGTCTCTCAGAGTCCCAGAAAAAGACAAAACCAAACAAACCACAAAAACAAACAAACAAACAAACAAAAAACTACACAAAGCAAGCACACACTCACTACACAAACACACAAATCAATGTATGACTCTGAGTTTGTGCATGTAAACAGAGAACTTCTGGAAGGCTGAGTTTTTTCTTTAATTTCAACAAGATAAAACTCTGAGAGGAAAAAAAAAAAAAAACTCTGAGAGAATGAACCAGGACTCAGGTTTGTTTGTGTGAGCCATTCCAAATATAATAATATTTCAAAGGAAGATGTTATTTTTGACTCTGTGTTGTGTGCAACCTAGTTGGAATCCTGCTTTCAATTCCAGGATCATTATCTGTGAACAATTAGTTCAGAGGTTAATGATCAGGAGACTGGAAAAAATCTGAGACAGTATCCTGTGAGAAACACAGAGTACTTCCTCTGGTGCCCCCCCACCCCCCACCCCGCCTTTCCACTCTCTCCAGAGTGCCCCTCCCCATACAGTGCCTCTGACCTCCATACGACCTTAACCCAGTGGCGTGGCTCCTCATATCTCCATTTTCTTCCTTGCGGCAGTTGCTAAAATGTGAGGCTTACATGACCTAAGGTTTTTTCTTTTACACTCTAATTGTCCTTGAGCTTATAACAAAAACAGAGGACCAGGGTCATACACAGAGAAGACAGCCAAGTTCTGATTGCTGTCTTCAAATCTCCAGAAGGTTTCAGGCGAAGCAGCAGGCGCACCATACTTAGAACAGGTGAAGAATTGGCATCAATTGTCTTACAGAGGCAATGAGAGATAAGATGACACCAAGAAATAGTTAAAAGAAGATGTGGCCAGGCTGTCCTAGAAGATGGTGCGTTGCCCATCGGCTTGGAGAGGAAAGGCAGTGGGATAGTGTTGACATTTCAGGACTGCTAGCTAAAAATAGCAGACGTACACATTCATTTATCTCAGCAATGTTCTGAGACATGAAATTAAAATAACAGAGAAACACAGAAGACCACAGAAGACGGTGGATTTAAAGAGAAAGAAAGGGCAGTGGTGAAGGACTTGTGCCTCTCCTCAGAGCAGAGCTTATCAGGATGGGGATGGGGATGGGTCAGCGAGGCTGCTGCTTGGCATCGGAGAATTATAAAGTCTCCTCAGGGAGACTGGGTCCCTGAGGCAGCGGGAGGGAGGAAGCACACTAGAGTCACGGGCATTAAACCCACAGAGGAAGCACCCAAGATACCAACCTTCCCATGATACCACACAACTGTTCTTCTCTCACGCTAGAGGGAAAAGAGGTTTACTTTCTATAACTGAACCAAACATCTCTATATTTGAGGACTGAAAGTGTAGCTGGGGCTAGAGACAGGGCTGGATGGTTAGGAGCCTCGATCCTCAATCCTGCAGACTAGAGTTCAGGTCCCAGCACCCACAGAGGGCAGCTTCTGTGTCCTGAAACTCCGACTCCAAGGGATCCTACATCCTCTTCTGGCCTCCACAAGTACCTACGCATCCATGTGTGCAGACAGACAGACATGCATACACATAAACAGAATGAATCTTTTTTAAAGGATATAAAGGTATAAAGGTAAATCATTTTACTAAAAATAAGGATACTATGTGAAAGGATAGATACAAAGAGCTGTCTTCCCTGAGTGGACACCTAAAATACTGTGCAGAGTCGAAAAGCCTTAAGAAACTAAACATATTCTTTCTGCTTCCATTCTTTCTGCTGGCCCTCAGAATGGAAACAGGCAACCTCAGGAGGTAGGAGGTGGGGGGACCCTTTAGAATGTATCAGAGACCTGAGAGGTGAGAGACTTAGATGAAATGCCCTACAGTGGGGAGAGGGAACTTGTAGAACCCACCTCCAGCAGAAAGACAGGGCATCAAGTGAGGGATGGGGTTGCCATCCCACAGTCAAAATCTCTGACCCATAATTGTTCCTGTCTAAAAGAACTGCAGAGACAAAGATGGTGAAGAGCCTGAGGAAAAGGAGGCCCAGCAACAGGCCCAAATTGAGATCCAGCTCAAGGGGAGGCCTCAAGGCCTGACACTATTACTGAGGTTATGGAGTGCTCACAAAAAGGGGCCTATCATGACTGCCCTCCGAAAGATTCAACAAGCACCCGAAAGAGTCAGATGCAGATATTTATACCCAACCAATGGACAGAAGCTGCTGACCCTGTGGTTGAATTAGGGAAAAGCTGGAAGAAGCTGAGGAGGAGGGTGACCCAGTAGGAAGACCATCAGTCTCAACTAACCTGGACCCCTGAGATCTCTCAGACACTGGGCCACCACCAGGCAGCATACAACAGCTAATATGAGGTCCCCTGACACAAATACAGCAGAGGACTGCCGGGTTTGGACTCAGTCAGAGAGGATGCACCTAACCCTCAGGAGACTGGAGGCCCCAGGGAGTAAGGAGGTCTGGTAGAGGTGGGGGTTTGGGGGTTTAGGACATCCTCGTGGAGATGGGGGGGAGGAGGTATGGGATATAGAACAGTCAGAAGGTGGGACTGGGAGGGGGTAAAATCTGGACTGTAAAAAAGGATTAAATAAAAAAATAAAAATAAAAAAATGAGAAAAGCTGGGCGGTAGTGTTGCATGCCTTTAATCCCAGCACTTGGGAGGCAGAGGCAGGCAGATTTCTGAGTTTGAGGCTAGCCTGGTCTACAGTGAGTTCCAGGACAGCCAGGGCTATAGAGAGAAACCTGTCTCAAAAAAAAAAAAAAAAAAGAAAGAAAGAAAGAAAGAAAGAAAGAAAGAAAGAAAGAAAGAAAGAAAGAAAGAAAAAGAAAAGAAAAGAAACCAAACACAGATCACATGCAAATAGGATAAGAATACAAAATGCTATTATTTTTTCAATAACAACAATGAAAATACAGAGATGATAGAACAATGCCTTCAAAATTAGGCGATATATAGACCTAAATTCCATATCTAATCAAAGTATCAATCAAGTGGGGGGAATAATTCAGAATGATAAAAGACCAAACCACAAAATCCTCACAATTGTGAATCTTTTATAAAAAGACTGCTAAAAGATATGTGAGTGTAAACCAAGGGAGGAAATCCAGAAAGAGGAAGGCATGAGAACCAGGGCACCTGGGCTCCAACACAGGAGAGAAGGGAAGGGACTTCAAACCTGATGGTGGCCCAGGAATGGATCCCACACGGGCACACACCAGAACGGAGCGGGCGCGTGTTCGACTCCGAGTGCCGAGGCTTAAGTACGGATAACGCTTTTAGCTATCTATCTCAGAGAGATTGTACAGCTACAGTCTGAAACAGAAATGATAAGGATACAGAAAACTAAGCAAATGAAATAGCAGTGATCATTAACTCTGGGGAAAATAAAACATTACACAGGAAGTAAAATGTAAACAATATATAGTGGCTAGGCTGTGGACACATTCACATAATATGAACAATGTAAATGTTATTTTGTGCTAAATTTTGATCCAACTGTAGAGGGAAAGAGGGGAGGGCAAGCGTGTAGATCAAAGAAGATCTTTATATATTTATTTCTTCAGGGTAAGAAACAGAGGTAAATCCTAAAGGAAACAATCTAAATCGTTTAAATATAGTTGCTATAAAGGAGAACCGTGGGGTACAAAGAACGGGGAAGAGATTACTTCCTCATTACACAATGACAGCAAACTACTTTGCTTTACTTAAAAACACATGTATTAGGGCTGGGGAGACAGCTCAGCAGTTACTACTCTTGCAGAGTTCTCACGTTTGGTTCTTAGCGCCCACACCAGGAAGCTTGCAATAGCTTGTAACCCAGTTGCAGGGAATCCAGTACCCTCTTCTAGACGCTGAAGGCTCCTGCACACATGGGCAACCTCCCGGACACCCAGCTTTATGCATATAAAATTTAAAAAAAAATCTTTGGGCTAGAGAGATAGCTCGGTGGTGCACTTGCTCGTTTCCTGGAGGACCCGAGTTTGGATCCTAGCAACCATGTCTGGCAGCTTACAGCTGCCAATAACTCCAGCTCCGAGACATAAAGTGAACATGACTACTATCACCAGCACCAAAATCCAGAAACCTCCATTGATTGTATAATCTCGCACCCACACAAGCACCCACACCCTCACCTACATCCACACCCATGCCCACCTTATGAGAATATTTTTAAAACATTGATTTTTATGAACATGAGTGTTTACCTGCATGTATGTATGTGGTACCATACATATGCATGCAGGGGTCAAAAGAGGCCAGAAGAGGGTTTCAGACTTCATGGTATTAGAGTTACAGAGCTGCCATGTGGGTGCTAGAAACTAAACCCAGGCTTCTGCAAGAGCAGCCAGTGCTCTTAACTACTAAGCCAACAGCTCTTACCTTTCTAATGCTGTGAGCCTTTATTTCAGCTCCTCATGTTGTCGTGACCACAACCATAAAATTATTCAATTGCTATTTCATAACTGTAATTTTGCTACTGTTGTGAATTGCAATGTAAAGATCTGTATTTTCCAATGGTCTTAGGCAATCCCTGTAAAAGTATTGTTTGACACCCCCCACCAAGGAGTCATGACCCATGTGTTGAACACCACTATAGTAAGCCGTCTCTCTAGTTTGAAATGTATTTATTTTTAAATTTTGCTGTTAGTCCAGACTGACCTCAAGCTTACACTCCTTCCAGTCTCGTGGACGCTGAAGCTATCAGTCTGTACCGCCATGCCCAGACAGACCAACTTATTCAATGATCTTAAAAGACTGTAACCAAGTCCAGTTGAATAAATCTTTAGGATGACATCATGGAATTAAAGTCCAGAGTTCCATATTCCATGGCCTCAGAAAAGCACCTTAAGCCTTAGTCAGCAGATTTAAATAAACATGCAATTCATCACAGAGAGAGCAAATGGACAGGTAGGGTCTGGGGACACAGCTCAGGAGCAGAACACTTGCCTAGCCTGTTGAGGCCTTGTGCTCCCTTCTCAGTACCACAGGGCCAGAGGACAGAGACAGAGAGGGAGGGCTTGGGAAGGGTCTAATGGGAGGAGAGAGAATTTAAATGGTCAGCACAGTCCACCACAGCTCCAGGAAACCCTTAAAAGATACACAAGCCTGTGATTTAGTGGGAGACTCTTTTGCTGAGCTAAAACTCATTTCTCTTTTAAAATCTAAAATGACAGACAGTAAGCAGTCATTTCATTGTATAATTGGGTTAAATGTACATTTAATGCACTCTCTCCCTTCAATATAGCTTATCTTTGAGGTCCTGTGGAATCTGAGTTACCATAACAACCTGAGTAAATCCTTCATTACTCTAGACATCTGCAGCTATTTATAAATGCAACAGCTGGATCTGTCCAGTTAAATTTCTTTTAGAAAACACCAAAGTAATTTTCATTTATTCTGGGTAAACCTAAGGAAAAATTCAGGTAGCATTAAAACTAAAACTATTAATCCACTATTTGTATCTTAAATATTAAAATGAACTATAAGCTATGGAGACTATAGCAGAGAGCTGAAAACCTTCCATTTCCATTTCGTTGTTTTTCTTCCTCATCTCTACGTGTGTGCGCCATGTGTGAGCACCAATGGAGGTCAAGAAGCCATGTTAACAAAGCGTTCTAAACTATCAACTTCCCGCAACAGAAATATGCTTATTTTATTTTTATTTAAATACTTATTCTTACGTATATGAATGTTTGCCTTCATGTATGTCTGTATCACTTGCATGTCTAATGCTCAAGGAGGTCTGAAGAGGGGGTTGGCTCCTTTGGAACTGGAGTTACAGACAGTTGTGACCTATCATGGAGGTGCTGGGAACTGAACAGCTCTAGAACTGTGAGTGCTCCTGGCTGTTGATCCACTGATCTGTTGACCTCACGTTTTAAATTATTTTTAATTATGCATGTGTTTGTATGTGTTCAAGAACATGGAGTTGAGGAGAGAGCTTCAGATAGATACCAGAGCTGCAGAGATGGCTCAGCGGTTAAGAGCACTGACTGTTCTACCAAAGGTCCTGAGTTCAAATTCCAGGAGTCTCACAACCATCTGTAATGAGATCTGACGCCCTCTTCCGGAGTGTCTGAAGACAGCTACAGTGTACTCACATATAATAAGTAAATCTTTCCAAAAAAAAAAAAAAGATAAATACCCTGGTGCTAGTTACAGGCATTTGTGAGTCACCTGACATGAGTGCTGGGAACCAGACTCAGGTCCTCTGGAAGAGCATCATGTGTTCCTAATCACTGACACATCTCTCCAGCCTCTAAATATACTTGTTTGAAATGAATACCATCTCTCCAGTGCTATATAAGTCAATACACAAACACATAAACACTGGGGTTTATAGGAAACATTTAGCAGCTGTGACAGCCCAATTAAAAAGTAATAACAGCCCAAGTACAGTGGGTTTGGGCCTTTAATCCGAGTACTCATGAAGCAGGGAGGCTGAGTTTGAGTTCCGCCTGGGTCCATTTCAAAAGAAGCCTGGAGCCAATTAATTGCCCAGGCCCAGCATGCCAGCAGCAGCCTCCCTGGTCCAGCAGCCAGTCACTCACACGCTCTGCCCTAGGGGCCTTGAAGACGATTTTCTTGTGGCTGTCATGTCTCTGATCTCAGTGCCGTCCTAAATGTTGGCTCCAGCTGGTATTCAGAGTGATGCTGGAATGCCTAAGGGTATGGTCCAGAGTTCACCTTGGCCAGGTCATTGTGCCCACTTACACCAAGTGGCAGAATACAGAACATGTCGTTGAGGTCCTGTGAAGAGCCAAGTTCAAGTTTTCAGGCTGTCAGAAGAACCACATGTCAAAGAAGCAGGGGTTGGCCAAGTTAAAGGCAGGTCAGTTGGACATGATAGCTGACAAGAAGCTCACACCTGTGGCTGTGGGGTCAAATATTTCCCATCCACGGTCCCCAAGACCTGCACTCCTGAGGGCCCACTATGCTGAGTTCTGCCTCCCCACACTCCAAATCACGTTCAGTAATAAATCTCACATCCAATCTAGAAGGAAAGAAAAGAGGGGTGGGAGAGGCTGGGGATATAACCCCCTTATAGGGTACTTGCTTAGGACACAAGAAGCCTGTGTTTGACCCACAGGACCACATAAATAATGTAGTTCACATATATTCCAGGCACTTGGGAGGTAAAAACAGGATCAGAAGTTCAAGGTTTTCCTCAACTACACACTGTGTTTGAGGCCAGCCTAGGGTATATAAGACCTGTCTAAAAAAGAAATGAATAGAATAAATATTTCCCATTTGAATCCTTCCTCCTTTCAAGATGATTGCTTTGGTCACTAAAACACAGGCATTATGTTAAGGAAATGTCTCTCTTCACTGATTCCAGCTTCTAAGTCTGAAATTTCTTGCTTTATTTTAATTGTTGCTGCTTTAAGAAAGGTTCTCTCTATGTAACCTTGGATGTCATGGAACTTTCTTTGTAGACCAGGCTGGCCTTGAACTCACAGATATCTACCTGCCTCTGTCTCCTGAGTGCTGGGATCAAAGGCCTGTGCCACCATGTCTGGCCCAGATATCTGTGATTTTTTTTATTTTTTATTTTTTGGTGGACTTGGAAAGATGGTTCAGCTCTTAAAATAGTTTTCTACTCTCACAAAGTGCCCAGGGTTTTGTTCCCGGTATCTTTGTCACATGGCTCACAGCCCCGCCCCCAGTATCCTATTCTGGCCTCCTTAGGGTGTATGAATGCACACACACACACACACACAAGCAAGCAAACAAATAAATAAATAAGGAAAAATTAAGTTAAAAGTTGTTTTATTTTACAGCATGTAGCAGCTAAGTAGCAGTTTCTCAGAGAGTGTCTGTGTCCGCAAACAGTGTCAGAAACTTCTGATTCATCAAATTGTTCAGGTTATGAATTGTTCAGCTGCATTTAGGGCCATCTGCAGCTTTATCCCATAGAAAACAGTTTTAAATCACACATAAGTAATTAAGTAACTGTATTGTTAACAAATTTTCTTCCTGGGTTGATAGCAGTGTCTGTCCCTCTCTCCTTTCAAACTCTGTGCAACTCTAATCTTTCTCCCTAGGTAGTCTAGACTAGGGCCCCAACTGAGCTACAGTCACAGCCAGAACTCATGTTTTAAAAGCCTATTGCCTATTGTATTTTGGAGACAATCAACTAGCTTTCACAAAAATTAAATCTCACACTTTATTCATGTATAATCAAAGCAATGCTTAGATTTTGCAGATATTGTACAGTAACATACAAAACTAATTTTGTTGTTGTCTTGTTTTTTGAGACAGGGTTTCTCTGTGTAATCCTGGTTGTCCTGGAACTTGCTCTGTAAACCAGGGTGGTCTCAAACTCAGAGATCTACCTGCCTCTGTCTCCCAGGTGCTGGGATTAATGGTATGGCCACCACCACCACCAGGAAAAACTAATTTCTTTAAAAATTAATCCACGACACATGGCAGGTGTTAGGAAGCAGGAGGATTGTTGAAGGTCTGCAGCCAGGTTTATACAGAGTTCCAGGCCAGCTAGGCCTTGTAATAAGAACGAGGCGCCCAAAGAACTAATCTGCAGACCATGCAGACAGCGCCTAGCAATGTTATTTTTCAACCTGGGAAGACTGCCTACAGATGCCTAAGAACCATCCACCCGCATTCTTATATAAAGCACACCCAGTCCCTAAAGCCTTTGCCCTTTCACCTGCATCTCTTAAAGAACAACATGACAGCCATCCTGAGAAGCCATTCCTATGCCTGGGATCAAACCCTGGGTTGTTGTTATGAGAAGTCCACATGACCTTCAGTTTTATAATCGCTCCATACATGTTCAGTCTGTCCAGCAACTTTTTAAAATTTTTTATTACTTATTTTTATACACTCCATAATTTATTCCCCACCCCACCAACCCCTGCCCACCCTCTGACCGTTCCATATCCCATACCTCCTCCTCTCCCCCTGTCTCCATGTGGATGTCCCTACCCCCTACCCCACCAGACCTCTAAACTCCCTGGGGCCTCCAGACTCTTGAGGGTTAGGTGCATCATCTCTGAATAAACACAGAGCCGGCAGTCCTCTATTGTATATGTGCTAGGGGCCTCATATCAGCTGGTTTATGCTGCCTGTTTGGTGGTCCAGTGTTTGAGAGATCCTGGGGGTCCAGATTAATTGAGACTGCTGGTCCTCCTACAGGGTTTACCCTCAGCTTAATTCAGCCTTCCTTAATTCAACAGCAGGGGTCAGCTGCTTCTGCCCATTGGTTGGGTGCAAATATCTACATCTCACTCTTTCAGCTGCTTGTTGGGTCTTCTGGAGTGAGGTCATGCTAGGTCCCTTATTGTGAGCACTCCATAGCCTCAGTAATAGTGTCAGGCCTTGGGGTCTCCCTTTGAGCTGTATCCCAGTTTGGGCCTGTCACTGGACCTTCTTTTCCTCAGGCTCCTCTCTATTTCCATCCCTGTAATTCTTTCAGACAGGAACATTATAGGTCAGAGTTATGACTGTGGGATGGCCTCCTTCTCCCTCATTTGAAGTCCTGTCTTCCTGCTGGAGGTAGGCTCTAGAAGTTCCCTCTCCCTACTGCCAGGCATTTCATTTAAGGTCCGTCTCTTTTAGTCCTGTGAGTTTCTTACCTCCCAGGTCTCTGATGCATTCTGGAAGTCCCCCTCCCGCCCCCACCTCCTATCTCCTGAGGTTGCCTGTTTCCATTCTTTCTGCTGGCCCTCAGGGCTTCAGTCCTTTTCTGTCCCCCAATGTCAGATCAGGTTCCCCTCTCCCTCCCTCTCCCCCACCCCATCCACTCAAGTCCAAGTGGACCGCAACATAAAACCAGATACACTGAATCCAATGGAAGAGAAAGAGCCTTGAACTCATTAGCACAGGGGGAAACTTCCTAAATAGAGCTCCAATGGCTCCTGCTCTACAATCAATGATTGATAAATAGGATCTCATGAAACTGGAAAGCTTCTGTAAGACAAATTGGCAACCTAAAGAATGAGAAAAAAATCTTCACTAACCCCACATCCGATAGAGGGCTAATATCCAAAATTTATAAAGAACTCAAGAAGCTAATCATCAAAAAAAATCAAACAATCCAATCAAAAAGTGGGGTACAGAACTAAACCAAGAATTCATAACTGAGGAATCTCAAATGAACGCGAAACACCTTAAAAAATGTTCAAAGTCCTTAGTGATCAGAGAAATGCAAATCAAAATGACCCTGAGATTCACCTTACGCCAATTAGAATGGCTAAGATCAAAACCTCAGGTGACAACAAATGTTGGAGAGGATGTGGAAAAAGAGGAACATTCCTCCATTGATGGTGGGATTGCAAACTGTTGCAGCCACTCTGGAAATCAATCTGGAGGTTCCTCAGAAAATTGGAAATAGATCTCTCTGAAGACCTGGCTATACCACTCTTGGGAATATACCCAAAAGATACCCCACCATGCCACAGGTGTATGTGTTCCACTATGTTAATAGCAGCCTTGTTTGAGATAGTCAGAAGCTAGATGCCTCTGTGGACAACTTAGATGTCCCATGACAGAAGAATGGACACAGAAAATGTGGTTCATTTACACAATGGAATACTACTCAGTTCTTATGAATGAGGACATCATGAATTTTGCAGGCAAATGGATGGAACTAGAAAATATCATCCTGAGTGAGGCAACTCAGACCCTAAAGGACAGGCATGGTATGTACTCACCAATAAGTGGATATTAGTCAAAAAAAAAAAAAAAGTACAGAATACCCGGGATACAATCCACAGAACTCAAAAAGATCAACAAGCTGAAGTGCCCAAGTGAGGACACCTCAGTGCCAATTGGGAGGGAGAGGAAAGCAATCACCAGTGGGGAGGAAGGGAAGGACCTGGGAAGGAAAGTATCCAGCAACTTAAAAGAGGCAGGAGCATGTCTATTTCAGCTGCCCTTACACTAAACACAATTCTTAGAAGAGTTCAGACTTTATGTTTTAATTTTTTTTAATGTAAGTTCATCTCTCCTGTCCCTCCCCATACCTGATCCCTAACTCCCCCACTCCTCTCTCCATCCCCCTCTCTCCCAGTCCTCTACCTCTATCTGCCTCTTATAACTCTTTTATTCCCTCTTCTAAGTAAGACTCAAGCATCCTTGCTTGTGCCTGCCTTCTTGTTTAGCTTCTTTGGGTCTGTAGAGTGTACCATGAGTATCCTGCATTTTATGACTAGGATCCACTTTAAATGAGTACATACCATGCATGTCCTTTTGGGACAAGGTTACTTCACTCATGATAATATTCTCAAGATCCATCCATTTGCCTGCAAAATTCATAATGTCTTTGTTTTTAGTAGCTGCACTGGTATTTCATTGTGTAGCTACACCACATTTTTTTTTAACAACTGAGGGACATCTAGGTTGTCTCCTGGCTATTACGAATAAAGCTGCTATTAACATAGTTGAGTAAGTGTCTTTGTGGGAGGATGTCCATGAGAATTAATGGAAATCTACAACTGAAAGGAGGCAGGGGATAGGGAGTATCTCCAGGTAAAGGCTTAGACCTGGGATTAGAGAGGCACCCAAGAATCAATGGGGGTGTCCTTAGCTGTGACTCACAGCGCTGGGGATATGGAACCTAAAGAGGCCACTTCCTATAGTCAGGCAGGAACCCCAGTGGAGCAATAGGGACACCAACCCATCCCAACATCCTGACTAAGAGAAATTCAGGGACGGGGGATGGAGCAGAGACTGAGGAAATGGCCAACCAATACCTGGCCCAACTTGAGATTCATCCCATGGGTATGAAAGCACCAACCTCTGACTATTAATGATACTCTGTTATGCTTGCAGACCGGAGTCTAGCATGGCTGTCCTCTGAGAGGCTCCACTTAGCAACTGACTAAGACAAAGGCAGGTACCCACAGCCAAAACACAGTAGATGGAGCTTGGGCACTATTATGGAAGAATAGGAGGAAGGATTGTGAGGCCTGGAAAGAATAGAAACTCTATAAGAAGACCAACAGAGTCCACTAACCTGCACCCTTGGGGCTCTCAGAGTCTGAACCACCAACCAAAGAACATACACGGGCTGGACCTAGGCCTCCCTGCAGCTGGGTCTTCATGTTGGTCACAAACAAACGGAGCAGGGGCTGTACCAAAAGATGTCGTCTGTACATGGAATATGGTCTTCTAGCTGGGCTGCCTTGTCTGACCTCAGTGGGAGAGTATGCGCCCAGCCTTGCACAGAGTTGATGTGACAGAGCAGGGGATATGGGAGGGGGGGGGGGTATCTGCTCAGAGAAGAGGAGAAGATGGGGGAAGGATTGTGGGAGGGGTGATGGGGAGGGGGGTAGTGAGCATTATGTAAAGTGAATAAGGAAAATAACAAAGAAATAAATAAATGTAATTTCATGTGCATGAATGTTATTTCTGTATGTGTATGCACCATGTGCATGCCTGGTGCCCTCAGAGATCAGAAGAGAGAGTTGGAGCCCTTGAAACTAGAGTGACAGGTGCTTGTGAGCTGCCATGTGGGCGCTGGGAACCAAACCTGGGTCTTCTGCCAGAGCAACACGTGCTCTTAATGCTGAGCCAGCTCCCCAGCCCCCAAGCCTAAGACTTTTAAAATATTCTGCCTAGTAGCATAAAAAGGTGCTCACTTAACTACATCATCCCCTCGTCACAGTTCATGTTTCCATGAGTAAAGGAGACACCACTGTTCTCATTTTAAAAAGCAGAAAACAAATCCACCTTGGCAGGTTTGCCCCTGGCGGAAGACGCAGACCACTGGCGCTGCTAAGTCAGTCCCTGACATCTTTTTTATCCTTTGCTACCTTGCTGTTTTACAAGTGACAAGGACAGCAAGTGGGCAATGGGCTTGGACAGCCTTTGGTCGTCACAGATCTGGAACAACAGAATCAATTACCATCTGTTCTTTCCAAAAGCTGATCCCAACAGTATGGTACTCAGGACTGACACCATAATTTTAATTATCAACTAAAGTATCAAACTTATGTTTCTTACACTTAAACATTTCCCCCCACAGAGAGGGAAAAGAACATTGAATTCCACTTGTTCTACTCATGGCCAGCCAGTGTTTAAAGCAGAAATATTTTAATTGCCGAGCACATTTATAAATGTCTATAGGGTATACCTTTAGAAATGTGAACACACCTTCTATTTGTAGAACACTTAATCCTGGTATAAGGCCAAATTGAAAGAACAAGAGAAGGTGACCCCAATGTTGGCATTCTTCCTATTAACAATAAAGCAAACACTCAGAAGTTGTCCTGAATCTCAGCTAATCCCCCAAAAATCTAGCTTGGCAACTATATAACCCATAATGCTATTCTCGCTTTATAATGCCTGTTTATCTCAGTTAATACTGTACAGAGCCTCTTCAGTCTTTTACACACATGTACACGCACACCACACACACACACACACACACACACACACACACACACGCCCCCACTTGTCTACCTCCCTTAATGAGTCCTTCATTCCAACTTTCCTCTTCTGTACCCATCTTCAGCTGGGCTCTCTGTCACCTCCCAGACGCCTTCCTGAAGCTGCTCCGTCAACTCCCACTTCAAGCTGCAGCTTCATCATCCTGAGCATAAAATGATCTTTATCCTCTGTCACCTTTCAATGCCTCATTAGCAAAATGCATGTCAGGTAGGCATAGGCAGCTATGACGGCCTGAGTTCACACTAAGCAGCACACGACTGGGGAATAACTGATCTGTTTTAGACAGGCTGGGGAAATTGTTGAGAAAAGACTATGCTCAAAAGAATTCCTTGTGAGTGTGAGTCAGACCTACGCAGTGGTCTTGCCAATTTAGATAAGCAGATTATCACGCTGTATGAATAACAGTTCTGAAGACCTAATAGATAGCATACTCCATCCGTGTACTCACATAGTTCAGCCTACCCACCCCCACCCCCAGCTATGTAATAAACACTCTTGCCCTGTCCCACAGCTCTCAAGATAAGTTTCCTCCATTGCTCTGTTTCCAGCTCTCCTCACTTCGTAAAGGAAGGCAGCCATGTCTACTGCATCAGGAAAGTGTGTACCTGGGCCTAAGCTATCCAATACCCACAATGTTTATATCTAAATGAAAAGATATCTATTATTTTAGTCTTAAAGCAGTACCCATGGGAAAAGGGGGCTTAAATGTGGAAATACTCATACTGAGATAAAACAGCTTTCTTCTTTTTCTAGTAAATTCTTTCCTGCTTTCCAGTTGATTATTAAAATGTGAAGCTTGGCTAAGATGTAAAATATTGCATAGAATACAATCACTTATATAAACTGCTTTGCATTTGCACTTTAAATATCTTATCCTACCATTGGAATCAAGCCAAGGGGTAAACGCTTCAAGTTCAGTTATACTTCACTTGATAACGACAATTCGGGCATCTATTAGGTCTCTGTAGCTGGTTATTCACACAGCGTGATATCTATCTAAAATTAGCAAGACCGCTGCTACTAACCTTTAGGTCTGACTCATTCCCACAAGGAATTCCTTTAGTCATAGCAGAGTTTAAAATATATACATTCTTTTTTCTGAGACAGGACTGGCATTCAACTCAATATGTAGCCAAGGATGTCCGTGGCCTTGCATTCCCCTTCTGAGCACTGTGATTTCAGATCCTCATCACCATGCAGTTTTAGGTGGTGCTGGGGACTGAGCCCAGGGCTGCATGCACACTAGGCAAGCATTCCTCAGACTGTGCTACACCCAGACCCTTAAGTATATTATTATTATTATTATCATTATTATTATTATTAAACATTCATTTTCAGACTAGAGAGATGACTCGGCGGTTTAGAGTGCTGGTTGCTCTTCAGGTGGTCCTAAGTTCAATTCCCAGCAACCACATGGTGGCTCACAACCCTCTGTAATGGAATCTGATGCCCTCTTCTGGCACACAGGTGTACATGCAGATAGAGTACTTGTGCATTTGCATACCTTAGTGAGAGACTGCACACCGCACTCCTATCGGGCTTCTGGCAGCTTGACATGATGATGAAATTATAATCACTGATGCACATTCAGTCTATTTTATTTAATTTACTTTATCCATAGTCTGTATTTTAGCCATTGATATGCATAAGTAGAATAGTACAAATTATCAATTTGTATCCTAAAAGACCACAATCTTTTAGTTCTTTGATCATATCTTCTACAACTAAATAGTAAGTAATTTGAAATGGGAAAAAAAACTGTTAACTATGAATGATTCCTGAACTTATTTTTACCAAATCAAATGTGTCATTTTAGCCCTGAGCAGTGCTGTGAGTCAGCACCAAAGCAGCCCCTCCCTGGCTCACAGGGCAGGAGGTCTGACCTTAGCCTAGGGTACGCCGGAAAGCAGGGACGGCACTAAACCTTATGTGTGCTACTGCTTCTTATCCATTCGACTATAATAAACAGTTCAATTTGGTATTTTAGGCAGAGCAGAGGTCAAATAAAATGTAATAAGTATACTGTAATAAAAGTAAACGGCTGAGCATGGTGGGGCCACCGTTAGACCCAGCCCTCAGAAGGCAGGCAGATTTCTGATAGTTCAAGGCCAACCTGGTCTACAAACCAGGCTCCAGGGAAACCAGGACTCAAGAACGTCCAAGTTTTTCTTTAACTTTATAACCAAGCTAGGTATGATGTGACTGTTGGGTGGGCAGCCCATGCTGTCTAGACAGGATGCACACAGAGGTGAGTCTCATCCTAGGTAGATGGTGTGAGAGTCCATCACAAGACTCAGAGTAACATGCAGGTTAATTTCTGAAATACATTTATTTTTTTGTATGGTAGTTGACTACAGGTAGCTAAAACTGTGTAAAAAGAAAAAAGCCACAAGAGAATGTTAAAGTATTTTCCTGACAAGAAACTCAAGGTTTGAGAAGTCCAGTGCCTTGCCTAAATATACACGATTGATCCTAAAGCCAGGGACAACTTCAGGTCGGTCTGACACCAAAATCCATGGCTATGGAAAAGCAGGGAAGCAGAGACCGACAACTGCAGTAATTGGTAGCAATTCCCACTACCTTATTTGACAAGCATTTATAAAGAGGACTAAGTACCACCCATTGGGGTGGACTGCAGAGGGGGAGACCCAACAGAAACAAAGTCTGTTTGGAAATGCCACAATAAAGCCCATAACCTGGTGTGCTAATTTAAAACCTCAAGTAAAGCAATGCATTCGTATATTGTTCATCAAACCTTTGTTGAACATTGTCCCACCAGGGACTGTTCAAAGACGCCTGTCTCTATGAGGCTGACATACAGATATTTTTCCAGAAAGCACCAAGTTTCAAGGAAGCAGGGGAGAGTCACTATAGAATCCGTAACAAAAAGGAAACAGCAAGTGTCAGCAGTGGGCTCCACCCAGGACCTGGCCGATCTATTATCACTTGTTCATAGATGAGTTGCTGCTTCCTAGAATACTGAGAAAATAGTGAGTCTGGTGACTACAGTAAAGCTTACACCAATTAAGGCTCAGATACAGGAGGAAGCAGCCTTCAAAGTGCCTTAATGAAAGTCCAATTGCCTTTTAAAAAATGTGTCCATACAATATTACATGTATTGGCCTCATCTTTGTTATGAACTCCACACTGGAGTAAAGATATTACCTTCATCAGGGCCAACAAGTGTGACTAAATAAACTTAACGAAGCTATAAATTAAAGGCAGACCTACTGCTTTTTACTTTACTCAACCTTAGATAACTAATGTCTTTGTGAGCATTGTTTCTCACCTGCGCAATAGAGAAAGAACTTTTACTCAATATGGGTTGAGGGGATTAAATTGGATAATGGGTTTGCAGTGCTTAGTTAGCAGAGGATCTGGGTGTGTACTAAGTCCTAAACAACTTTCCCTGTTAATCAAAGTTCCATTTTTCCTGTTTAACAACTGCTTTCCTATTTAGCAATCTCTGTCTCTCTCCATTTTCCCTCCCTTCTTCCTCTTCTCTTTTCTTCTCCCTGTTCTATCTTGTTTTCCCCATCACTCCATGCCCTCTCCCATCCTGTACTATCTCTTCCCCAACCTAAACAGATCCTTGCCATAGAGCCCAGGCTAGCCTTGCGCTCACAAGCCTACCCCTACATCAGTCTTGCCAAGTGCTGGAATTCTACCAGCAGGCCCAGGGCATTGTTATTTATTTCAAACCATGATATTGATAACAGATAAAAAGCAGATTTAACCTTGGGAAACCACTATAGTTTACACTTACTTAGGAACATATGCATTTTGTAGGAGATAATAGATCTAGAGTCAACAACATGGCGCTGCAGGGAAAGGTGTTTGGGCCAACCCTAATGACCTTGGCTTTGATCCCCAGAACATAGATGGGGAAAAGAAAAGACTAGCCTTCCTCTGACCTCCACACAAGGGAAATGGCACTCATGCTTCCTAACCCCCAACACACATGAAATAGATAAAATTTAAAATCTTATTTTTTTTCTTTTGGTTTTTTCGAGATAGGGTTTCTCTGTGTAGCCCTGGCAGTCCTGGAACTCACTCTGTAGACCAGGCTGGCCTCGAACTCAGAGATCCGCCTGCCTCTGCCTTCCAAGTGCTAGGATTAAAGGCGTGCACCACAGCTGCCCAGCTTTAAAATCTTTTTTTTTTTTATAAGGAAAAGAAAACTCCAGTGTTTTGTCATCATGTGAGTTTGAGACTGCTTGGGAGCCCTGAGTGTTAACTCGTTTGGAAAGTGTCATAATCTATTTTTAGCATGTTTCCCATGCTGCTGGAATGTAAAAATCTCTCTAGCTTCTCGGTGAATGTATGCCAAAGAAATCAGTATTGAATGTTTTAAATCTAAAGATGAAAAAGAAAATTCTAAAAGGGCAACGCTAGAAATGCTATTGTCTCTAGACAGAATTTGTGAAATCCTAAGACATTTCTTATCTTAAAATAAATAATTGACATTTAAAAGCTAAGATTCCAGAGGCAGGGGTGGCACATGCCTGTAATCCCAGCACATGGGAGGCAAAAGCAGGGGACTCTGAGTTCGAGGCCAGCCTGGTCTACAGAACCAAGTCCAGGACAGCCAGGGCCACACAGAGAAAAGCTATCTTAAAAAAATGAAAAACAAAACAAAAACAAACCCCTAAGATTCTAGGGCTGGGGATTCAGATCAGTGGTAGAGTGTGTGTTTAACACGGATGGCGCTCTGAGCTTGACCTCCGCCCTGCATACCTGGGCATGATGGCCCATGCCTGTAATCCCAGCGCTGGGGAGGTGGACTCAAGAGTAGAAATAAGTTCATGATTCCCCTGTGTGACACAGTCAGTTTAAGCCCAGTTTCTGCTACCTGAGACCTTGTCTAAAAAATAATTAAAATTAAGGTTCTGAACTCTTATGTTAAAATGTGTACTGCTGTGGAAAAGGTTGGTGGTTTTTTGAATGCTAGGCATAAAATCATCATGTAAGACTGTGTAATTTTACTCCTACACATAGACCCAAAAGAACCGAAAACAAGGGCTCAGAACAGTGCCTAAAAGCGGCGTTCTGAGGTGAGCTTGTAGCCTGGTAGAGAGTACTTGCCTAGAGTCAAAAGCTGGACATGGTAGCTCCTGTCTGCAATCCCACCAACGCAAGAGGATTGCAGCAAGTTTGAGACCTGCTGGGCCTCCGGTTTGATAATAAACAAATGGCAAGGAGCTTGAGAAATGAAGGAGAAGGAAGAGGGGGAGTGAAAAAGAGTGAAGAAACCCTGACAAATGTACAACATGGAGAGACCTGGAGAAGACATGGAAAGCTGGGATAAAATTGCCTGATTCAATTCTATGGAATAACTCAGAGCATGAAAAGGCAAATCCATACATAAGCAAATCAAAGGAGATGAGAATCACGTGGGGAGGACAGAGGGACCTTGTCTCCAAGCAAGCAAGCAAACAAACAAAAGAAAAGAAAGAAATCCTACTCTATACTGACACGATAACCACAAAAGATGTCTTGTCACTAAGGGAGGATGAGTGATCTGGATGTGACAGTACACACCTTTAGGGAGGCTGGCTGGCATTTCTATGGCATTCCTTGGCCAACCTGGTCTACATAATGAGTCCCAGACCAATCAAGGGCTACACAAAACAAAACAAAAAAAGAGTTGATGAATAAACTCATTATGACAACACAACATTATAACTAACACTACAGTGGAAATTTTTGGTAGGATTAGTCAATGATGTTCTAAAAGAATCAATTAAGTATTATTCAATCAAGACTCAAAAGAAGTATCCTGGGCCTGCAAGGTGGCTCAGTGGGTAAAGGTGCTGCCTCCCAAGCCTGAGGACCTGGAACCCACAGGGTGGACAGAGAGGACCAAGTGTCAACACTGTCCTAGTAAAAATCAGCATTTGATTAATATTAATATATTCTAATAAGCAAACTTTTCAAATAACTGAGGTTAACAAAAAAAAAAAATCCCAGGAAATGTTTAAAGAACTAGAACTGTTTTGCTTCCCCCATTTCCCAGCTCCTTTGAGAGGAGCAGCGCCACCATATGCTGTATCCATTCCTGATTGCTAACTCCTCATGGCCTGAAAGCAGCAGGGCCAATAGACTGAAATCTCTAAAACTGGGAGCTAGAATAAGCCTTGCCAAACACACAAGCAAGCAGATAGAGGGACAGTGAGTGCTAACAGGGATCTAACTAATTTAAAGAGTTCCTCTCAGCCCAGTCCTTAACTACGACTAGTAGAATATGTATGACTTTTATTAGTAATCATTTCAAGAATGAAATCATGGCAGGCTGTCAGAAATCACGTGGATCTGGACAAATCAATATAACATTATCACTATATGATAATTCTGAAAAGCAGAAGTTCCAAAGCAATACATATTTCCTCCAGAAAAAAAATCCTAGTCTGGCCAGGCAATGGTGGCAGACACCTTTAATCCCAGCACTCGGGAGGCAGAGGCCAGCCTGGTCTACAGAGTGAGTTCCAGGGCAGCCAGGGCTACATAGAGAAACCCTGTCTCAAAAAAAAAAAAAAAAAAATCTGTCTGCACAAAAGACCAAATCACATGAGACAGGGAGCAGTCCAGTGTTCAGGCTATAGGTTCCTTGTCATGTTGTATTTAAGGATGTGACTGTGGTGTGCTGCTCAGTTACAATCATCTCAGCTATAATTTCTACTTAGCCCGCCTTTAAGAAATCCAGAACAACATCCACATATTATCGCTCTTACTCACATACCTAATTATAGTTGATTTGATAGACGATGGCTTTTATTTTCCAACTGAGAATTCTGAGTTAAAGGGAAGGCTTTAAATGGCTTACTTACGAATCCACTGGTCAGCTTTTATCCTGCAGGAACCACACGAGAGAGGCTAGAAAATCACTACGTCTTATGGATTCTGTAACTTTCCTTCTTAAAATAACCAGTACCAAACAGGCCTACACAACTCACAGGTTTACCATCCATGTGTGATTATCATATTTCAGAAGGTTCAGTCCTGCCTCTGTTTTTAGGAATGTGTATCTTCTTAGAATCTAACCACTCCATAAAGCTAGGCATGGTGGGGCACAGCCTGTGCTACATAGCAAGACACCATCTCAAAAGAGACCGAGAAGGGGAGCCTCTCCTCATAAGTTTACACATTGGATGTCTTGTGCATTGGTGACAATTTTGAGTTGTAGTACCTTGTGGCTACTGTACTACAAGCAAAGCCTGGTATTTACTGCTAGCTCTCTGTAGAAAGCCTAACAGGTCCTGACCTGTATGACAGCTGTCACCAGAAGAAGGCAGCACTGAGCCTATGCAGAGGCCCTGAAAACAACTCACTGGATAGAGTGTGTGACATACAAGACTGAGATTCAGTCTTGTGCTAGGAATGTGTCCCTTACTGCCTGTAAGGGACCATGCCTCCAAATCCCAGTCTTTCCGAATCCAATTCATGAATGCAATGGACCTGTAATAAATGCCTTCCAGAACTGTTATAATTCTTAAGATGCACATGAAAATACTATACAAATCCTTATCATTTCAATAACTGTTATATTCCAAAACAGGCTGACCTGATATTCTCCTTTATCCTTATATGGAATTGATGTCAGTAATGCATGTAGCCACATCTAACTTTACCTCAAAGCAAGAGCCTCCCAATCACACCCCTACCTTCTTCCATTTATTAGAATGATACTCTTTTTCTAGAATCAACTTAAACTTTATATTTGATTTTATTTTTGAGATGGGTTCTTGGTATGTTGCCCGGGCTAGTCTCAAACACCTGAATCCCAGTGAGCGCCTGGAGCTTCTCAGGGAATTGGACAACAGGTGGGAAACAACCAACACTTTCCATTCTCTGCAGTGACATACACAACTCCAGAAGACCTGACCTGACGAGGCAACGAGGGAAGAAAGAAATGACAGACCCAGACACGTGGATGTGGACGGAGAAAAACTGGGATCGGGAGGTCTGGGCTCCTGGAAAAGCTGCAGGATCCAGGAAGATCAGACTGTTTATTATATACAGCTGACCAAGGAGGCGGGGTTCACGGTACTCAGCAGACCAAGGAGGCAGGGTTCATGGTATACAGCTGACCAAGGAGGCGGGGTTCATAATATACATTGAATGGGGAGGCGGGGCTTTAGTATACAGTTGAACGGGGAGGCGGGACTTTAGTATACAGCTGACTAAGGAGGCGGGGTTCATGGTATACAGCTGACCGAGGTGGTGGGTTTAGCTAATCTCAGTAGGAGCAGTTTCTGTTAAGGAGCCGTGTTCGAGTCATAAACACCCCAAAGAAGAAAGCCACAGTGGACATTTTCTGCCCACCACACTATCAACATCCACGTGTGGACCCTAGATAGGTTTTGCCATCACTAAGACTCACCCAGGGGTTAGGCTTTGCCCTCTGCCACGGGTCTGAGGTCTGTTTCCATCCTTTATATGGCCATGCCCGTGCCAACCACACGGATCCATTCAGGACTTGGCCTCCTCTGTCCCCCTAAGTTCTGATTTTCTAACCATGCCCATTGGTCCCTCCTACCCTCCCTTTGTTACTGAAAATCCTGCTCAGCATTCAGTGCCTTCTGTTTCCCGTTATAGAACATCAAGCATTTTAACCCAAAATGTGAAAAGTCAGTTTAGATTGAAAACAAATTGGGGGTGGGGGGACACTGAACATGACAATGACATTTCCAAAAAAAATGACTTGATAAAATATCTATTATTTTAAATCCTATTAGCAAAATACACTACAGAGTTAAAATATACTGTCAGATAAGTTTTATTTGAATCTCAAAAATATATGGAACGCTTCACAGAGTTGTGTGTCTTTCTTTGCTCAGGGGCCATGCTAATCTTCTCTCTGGGTTCCAATTTTAGTAAATGTGCTGCCTAAGTGAGCACTCTTCTAGTTTCATGATTCACTGAACTATTTCCACTTCTATTACATGCACCGTTTTCTTTCTGGTGTTTTGAGACAGGGCCTCAGGAATCCCAGGCTGGGCTTGAACTCTGTAGGTCATTATAACTAAGGAGGGCCTTCAACTCCTGGTCCTCACATTCCCACCTCCCAAGTGCTACAATTACAGGTGTGCGCCAGCAGGCCTGGCTCTGCTTAGTCTTCCTTTGTGTGACGTAGGGACCTTTGATGCGTGCACTAGACGTCCCACGAGAGGCCATCAAAGCTCCTCATGTGTAGTACATATCCCTGAGTTGGACTGCCTGAGGCTGTACTGAGTTCTGTGCTGAGTTCCAACCTGCTGATATCATACCAGGCTAGACTGGCTTCAGTACATCTGTCCGCTCCCACAAAGGCAAGAGGGATGAAAGCAAGGAACTCTTGTAAATGAAGGAGAGATTTTGATTTCTATGATGTTCAATACTTTACATGTGAGCTCCTTTTTTTGTGACTGCAATTTTCCTTTAAAAGACTAATATTACATCAGGTTTATCAATATAACCTATTCCCTCATTTAATCTTGAAGCCAAATTGTTCACACTCAGATCCCCTCATAAATAAACACAATGTTCCAGTTGAGCTGTTGGCAGCAGAATGTGTTCACAGTGAGGAACCTTCACTGTCTTGGCAGGAGTGACAGAATTAGCTAATTACAGTACAGTCTCCTAGATCTGTTTTCATTGGGATAAGGGACAATCTGGCGATATCAGAAAGCGAATGATCCAGAAAGACATCTTAAGATCCTTCCGCAAAGACAGTAATCTCCTCCTAAGTCCTCTTAGGTTGGGCGTTTCTCCACATAAAATTTCCATGATGGTAAGAAAAACTCCAAGTTGTTTTCCAGGAGAATGAAGCTTGAAAGCCCATTGTACATTCCGGCCAATAAAGGTTATCTTGGAGAATCTGAAAACCTTCGGGCGTCAGAAGTTTTAGAAAAAAAAAAAAAAAGATAAGAAATAAAAGGTAAACCCAGCAGTGGTGGTGCACGCCTGTAATCCCAGCACCCTGGGAGGCAGAGGCAGGCGGATTTCTGAGTTCGATGCCAGCCTGGTCTACAGAGTGAATTCCAGGACAGCCAGGGCTACACAGAGAAACCCTGTCTCGAAAAAGCCAAATCCAAAAACAAAACAAAAAAAAAAAAAACCCACCAACAACAAAAAAACCAAACAAACAAAATAAATAAACAAATAAAAGGTAAAAAACAGCCCCTGCCAAAGGAGAGAACAAGTGTTCTTTGGGAGAGAAAGAGTTAAACAAGGGACAAAGCAAATGAATGAACACATTTTAGAAGCCATGTTCAGAAGCCTTTCTTTTGGGGAGCAGCCCAGAGGCTCATGGGGAACCTGCTCAGCATCAAAAATAAAGAATTCAAAGAAATTTTCATTCCTCACTGGTTGAGTCACCAATTATGATGCAGGTCTAAGGCAAACACTGTTTGGGGCTTTAAGACTGAGCTACAAGAAGCCAGGTGTGGTGGTCCCAGCACTCGAGATCTCAGGCCAGCCTGGACTACACAACCCAGGACAGTCGGGGCTGCACAGAAACACCCTGTCTTTAAAAAAACGAAAAACCAAAACAAAACAAAGCAAAACAAAAAACAGAACTTGAGCTACACGAGAGAAGAGACATTTCTTTTTTCATGATTTATAGTCTGCTTGCTTCTAAAAAAAAAAAAAAAAGACAACCTGGAAATCTGCAGAATAAAACAATGTGTGCTATTTATAGTTAAGACAAAAATTTATCCCTCAAACAATTTAAGAAAAACATGTCTCCGCTGAGGGAAGCTGGAGCAAAGGATGTAAAACAGCTCAGTCCCCAGCACTTTCCTTCCACACAGTGTGCACCTGTCAAGCACAGCTTTTGCCACAGGCTCAGAGTTCTTGAACAGATTACATTATAAAGTCCCCATCTTAGGGAGCTTAGAGAGTCAAAAATAAGATGGTATTCTGAGACATCTGCCCTGCCTTTGTTTCCTTACCTTTTAACAACAAAGGATAAACATGCTAGTCTCTTTCTTGGTTTTGGGAGAGCTTGTGTCTTTTTGTTTGTCTTTAGATGTGAGGGCTTGTTATATAGCCCAGGCTAGTCACAGCAACCCTCCTTACTCAGCCTCCCAAGTACTAGAGTTATTGGTAAGGATGCAAACCACAAAAATATAATTATGCCATTGGATATGTGGGTCCCAACCCCTTGGGGATTTGTGTATCAGATATTTACTTTATGATTCATAACAGTAGCAAAATTACAGTTATGAAGTAACAACGAAATGGGGTCACCACATGAGAAACTGTATTAAAGGGTTGCAGCACTAGGAAAGTTGAGAGCCACTGCATTCGAGGATGCCTTGGTTAGGGTCTACTGCTGTGATGAAGCACCATGACCAAAGCAACTCAGGGAGGAAAGGGTTGAGTCCACTGAGGGAAACCGGAAGCGAGAAGCTGGGACAGCAACCTGGACACAGGAGTTGATGCAGAGGCCATGGTGGGGTGCTGCTCAGTGACTTGCTCCTCATAGCTTGCTCAACCTGCTTTTTTTTTTTTAGACCCCAGGACCACCAGCCTGGAGTGGCACCACCCACAGTGAGCTGTGCCCTTCCTCATCAATCACTAATTAAGAAAATGCCCTACAGGATTGCCTACGGCCCAATTTTATGGAAGCATTTTCTCAAGGTTTCCTCAGTGCAGACAAGTTTAGCTTGTGTCAAGTTGCATAAAACAAACCCGGACAGAGGAGCAGCAGAAACCCATCCACTTTGTGCCTGTTAGTTAATAATCAGTAGCACCTTACAGCAACAGGTAAGGGGACATGTGAGTCACATGGATACTTACAGCTTCAGACACCAGTTAGCAATGCCTTCACTTTTTCCTACCAAATTAATTCTGACTGTACAGTGCATGGAAAATAATAAACATTGAACATGGAAAACAACCCAGACCAAGATCACCATTTTTGACACCGTAATGCAAAAGATGAATTTAAATTTTCTATTTTAAAAGGCAGACTCCCAATTACGTTATTATAGATATTTAAGTCTCCCAATTTTCTCCCTAGTGAATCAACTCTAAATACAGTTATAAACTATAAATATTCCAAGCCAATAGAGCACTAATTTGCTCTGGGGGGAAAAACATACCAAGACAAGTCACCTAAAATGCTAGCAAAAATATGAAAAATATTCTCAAGATAAAGTATCAACAAACAAATTCACTATCAAAATCACAAAAAGGTGGGCATAATGGTTGACCATTTAATGTTAGTTATTTAGGTGGCTGAGGCAGGAGGATCACTGCAAGTTGAATTAGTTGAAATTAGTCTAAGCTACATATTGACTTTCAGGTCAGCCTTTGACAGTATGGATCCTATCCAAAAACAAAAACAAAAACACAACAGGGCTGGAGCAATGACTCCTGTGTTCTCAAGACCCATGTGGTTCACAGCCTCTCGTAATTTCCATTCTTCTTAGGACAGACCCCCACATTTAAGAAATAAAGCAAATACTTTAAAACAACAGCAGCAAACCAACTGTGGTCTTCCTGTTTGAGACCAAGAATTCCTGCTGAAAGCTGACCAAGGTACACTTTTTTAATTTACTCTGCCTGTAAAGTGCGCAGGCACTGAAGTTTTGCTTAGTGTGACACACAAGGGTGCGGCTAATACCATCCAAGGGAAACTCCTTAGGTGGGCTTTGAGAACAGAAATAACGTTCCTGGGATGGTAACTCAGGGCTAGGGGGCATTTGCCTAGCATGTGTGAGCCCTGGGTTCGATTCCCAGCATGGAAAAACATTTTTCTTTTAACTGAATAGGAAGAAGCCCAAATAAAGAAATCCAGTGGTGTGAAGTGTTATGCCTGACGCTGTAAGGACTGTTCTAGAATGTAACTGCAGAACTCTGAGAACAGAAAGCAATGTAGTAGCAAGTCAACTGTATCAGCAGATGGTCCTCACTGCCTGCCTGGCTCCAGCTGTAACATCCCAAACCAGCAGCTGAGTTTCCTTTAATGTATTCCAAACTTTCCTTTTTTCCCTCTGGTCTGAATAAAATTGGACTATGAGTTTTCTACAGAAAGTAACATTTTTGGCTTTCCTTTTATAAAGCAATTTCTGCTTATTTGTATAGTCAATTTTAGTCACCTTTAAAAGGTAGCCCTTTATGTTAAATAAATTGCAAAAAATTAAAGCGTTCGATTAGATGACGTCCCTTCACCAATCCTGTCTGTCTCCTCTCTCATCCTGTACTGGCAATGCCAGGTAAACCGACCCATTTAACAGAAATTGTGTGAACAATTCATCTTGCCTTAACCAAGCATGCCCGTATAAATCGCCAAAGCATCATCTTTAAATCACTGACAATGTCACCAGAAATAATTATCTTTACATTTACTAATATAAAGTATATACTAATTAACATAAAACACATAAAATAGACTGTTGTTTATTTTTTAAATCTACTTATTAGCTTTCAAATGATTCAATTAATTGAGGTAAATTTTAAATTAGTACAATTTTTTATCTTTAGTTTTATTGTTAAAGCATGCTGTATGTAGATTGTTGTAGCAAACACTTGCCATATACCAGGCATCACATTAGGTACTTTGCATAGAAATCACTTAATGCTCCTGGTAACCTGACCTTCTTATTCATAGACGAGGAAAAAGAGGCTTAAAGAAGTCAGCTCACTGCCCAAGGCAGCGCAGAGCAGAGCTGGCAAATCTGCAGATTAGGATCTTGGAGATTGCTCGTGCCTAGTCCCCTTACTAGTCCGCTATGGTGGTTCCTAAGACTACATCATGCCCCATTCTATTCATATATGTTCATAAAATATGGTACTGGATTTAGCAGAGACTTTTCTAACAAGCATACCATGTACTTTGAGCATACCCCCACTTCATACCCTTCCCCCTCCCTTCTTCTCAATATTTTCTCTTGGTGGATACGAAAATACAGAGGAAACTCTGAAGAGGGGAAGGCTGGGAACACTAGACACATATTCTCAAGCATGGTTGGTGGCTGAAACCTGTACTCCATTACTTAGGTACAGATAGTTGTAACCGCAGTTCTAGAGTATCCAATGCCCTTCCCTGGCCTCCAGAGACTCCTATAAGCATATGATACAAACAAAGTCATGAGCACACACACATATACACATACATACACGTACATACACACATACAGATACACATACACTCACACCACATCATATTTTTAAAAAAAAACTCAAAATAAGCAAATAAATAACACCAGGCACATACAATCTCTCTAAAAAGAGTGCAGGGTGCTAGGAATGGAGTCAAGATGGTCAACTGAGGACAGTATGGGACATGAGAGACTCTATCTCATGAAGAAAGAGAGGAGTGGGGGGAAGAAGGGAGAGAGGTGGGGAGGGAAGGAGAAAGGAATGAAGGAAAATGTCAGTAATAGCTTTTTTAGATTTATGTATTGATTTTATGTGTATGAATACACTGTCACTGTCTTCAGACACACCAGAAGAGGGCACTGTATCCCGTTGCAGATGGTTGTGAGCCATCATGTGGTTGTTGTGATTGAACTCAGGACCTCTGGAAGAGTGACCAGTGCTCTTAACCACTGAGCCATCTTCCAGCCCCCAGCAATAGCTTTTTAAAAGCCATTTCTCAGAAATGCAGGGACAAAAATGGAACAGAGACTAAAGGAAAGGCCATCCAGTGACCAGTCAACTTGGAATCCATTCCATGAGCAGGCACCAAACCCTGACACTTTTACTGACACCGTGTTGTGCTTCCAGACAGGAGCCTAGCATGACTGTCATCTGAGAGGTCTACCAGCAGCTGACTGAGACAGATGTAGATACTTACAGCCAACCATTGGACTGAGGTCGGGGATTCCTATGGAGGAGTGAGAGGGAGGACTGAAGAAGCTGAAGGGGATGGCAACCCATAGGAAGACCAACAGTGTCAACTAACCTGGACTTCTCAGAGCTCCCAGAAACTAAGCCACCAACCAAAGAGCATATATGAGCTGGCCTATGGCCCTTAACACATATGTAGCAGAGGACTGCCTTGTCTGGCCTCAGTGGGAGAGGATGCATTTAATCCTCTGGAGACTCCATGCACTACGGAAGGAGGATGCTGGGTTGAGGTGGATGTGGTTGTGTGGTGAGTGGGTGGGAAGCACCCTCTTAGAGCTAAGGGATGGGGGATGTGGTGAAGAACTCTGAGAAGAAGGATTGGGAAGGAGGACATTTGGAATGTAAATAAATAATTTAATAAAAAATAAAATTTCTCATAAAAATAAATCTTAACCTGTGATAAACTACCTTCACCCTTATCCTCATACAGTTAGAAGCATGCTCCTCCCCCAGAAAGCAGGCAACTCCACATAGAAAAGATATGGTCTTTCTCCCGCTTTAGCTTCATAGGACTATAGAACCATAGGGAACTGAACAGAGTTGTCCCACAGTCACTTAGTGGTGAGAACATATGAATCCAGCTTTTAATATTTTTAATTGTGTGTATGTGCACATAAGTGTCAGCTCCTATAGGGAGGTCAGAGGTATCAGATCCCCTTGAAGCTGGAGTTACAGGCCATCTGATGTAGGTACTACAAACAGAATTTGAGTCCCCTGGAAAAGAACCAAGTGTCCCTAGCCCCTGTCCCTGGTCTATCTCTTGCTTGACAAATTGGGCTTATTTTACAAGAATAATTTGTCAGGGTTGATAGAATAATTTATCAGGACAGTCTAAACCTCACTACTACAATGCCAGGGCTGGGCATGATGGTGCACACCTATAATCACAACTCTGGTGGATGAGGTAGAAGAATCATCAATTTAAGACCAATATGGGCTACACACTGAGACTTGTCTTACAGAGACAAAAACAGTTTACCAGCGCTAGTCTGGATTCATATTGAAATAAATCACACGAGTCCAACATTGTGGCTTTAGCTGAGACATGAGGATCACCATGAGGCTGGGATACATGATGATTTCCAGGCTTCTGTGGGCTACAGAGTAAGACCATGTCTAAAAATCCAGGGGCAAAGGGGTGAATCAGTGAGAAATCACACAGCTTTAGGATTGCTTTCTTTATACTAAAGGTCAAATTTTTTTCCAGACTTTTGAAGACCGAAAATGACACAGACCAGCTTCCAAGGCTATGTTGGGAAGCTGCATGCTCATTATTTCAGAATATTTTCCAGCCATTCCATCAGTAAACAAGTCGTCTGTTTATCTTTGCTTGGATAATGGCATCATTAAGGGATGGTGGCAAGGATCTGAGGACACAGTGACGTGCTTAGTACGCCAGAGGCTTTGGGTCCATCCTCAACACTGCAAAACAACAGCACCAAGAAAGTGGCGAGAAGCTTCTGTTCCAGGGTTTGCTTCAAAAAGTTCTCATGTCTGAGCAAACTGTTTAGAGCTCTGACAAAGTAAATGGCAAAGCTGGGTGCTGGGGCCATACCAGCCGTCCAGCTTCCCAGGAGGCTGATACACAGCGAGCCTCGCTCACGCCTTGGAGGTCACGGCTGTCCTGGCCAGCAAAGCAAGAACTTGCCTCCAAGGAGAAATGATGGTGATGGTGAAGTAGATAGATTTAACATTTCTATTATAATAATGAAATTTAATGAGTCATAACATGAAAGATAAAAAGCTAATCTTTTGTGGCTTTTTGAGACAGGGTTTCTTTGTATAACAATTCTGGCTCTTTTTTTCTCTTTTGTTTTTTTTAGGGGGGAGGGTGTGTATGTGGGGTTTTTTTGTTGTTGCTTTCTTTTGGGTTTTTTTGTTGTTGTTGTTAGTTGGTTTGGTTTTTGGTTTTTCGATACATGGTTTCTTTGTGTAGCTCTGGCTGTCCTAGACCTAGCTCTGTAGACCAGGCTGGCCTCAAACTCTCAGAGATTCACCTGCCTCTGCCTCCCACAAAAGCTACTCTTACACACTTAAAATGCACCATCCTTTCTCTACCATCTCCATGATTATATAAAATAATGAGCAACTGTGTATACAACTCCCTAAAGCGCACTTAAGGGACTGTTTTAGTATGAACAAGAAAATAAACAGGGCTGTGGAGACGGTTCAGTTGGTAAAATGCTGGGTGCGACATAAGCATGGGGACCTGAGCCTGCTTCCCCAGCACCTATGTCAGTGGTGGGTGCAAGGGTGCACATCTGTGACCCCAGTGCCCTGAGCACTGCATGGTCCCTGGGGCTTGCTGGTCAGCTACTCTAGGAAACTAGCAAGCTCCACCTTTAGTGATAAACCCTTTTTAAAAAAAAAAATATGCTGGATAAGCTGTTAAGGAAGATGAGACATCCTGATGTTGACCTCTGACCTCAAGGTATGTGTCATACTAATTAACATGCATACACATATGCATACACATGAATATATGATCAGAGAGAGAGAGCAGAAGTCAGTAAAGCATATCCCATCATCTGTTAGTGTATTACTTAACCCTAAGTCCTGCTGACCTAGAAGAAAGGGGAGACAGAACACACTAGTACAGAGTTACTGATGTGGTCTCTACTTCTCTGTGTAGTTGTACTTCATACAGGTTACTGCTAAACCATCATTATCATCTAATGGGAGATTTGTCTTTAGAAATTTTAGTAGACAGAGGTGCTCCTAGGATTTAGGAAGCACAGGACAAGTGTGTTGTTAAACATACAATTGTACCACAACAAAGAAATAACAGTGTCCTAAACGCCAACAGCACCCAGACTAGAAACCCATGAATAGAGGCACACATAAAGCATGTCAGCTGCATGTGACATTTTTGAAACTCTCATCCACAACATATATACATACATACATACATACATACATACATACATACATACATTGATCATAATACCTTAAGCACATATGTTGAACTCAAATTTGAAATCCTGCCTCTAATCCTCTTTGGTATTTGCCTACTGCACCATCATGGCCACCCCAAAATATATAAGAAATTCATCCAAATGAACAGCAAAAAACAAACCATCCTATAAAAAATGGACAGAGGATTTAATAGACATTTCTAAAGAGGACATAAAGAGGCCAACAGGAATACACAAAGGTGTTCACACACCATTATTAAAAGATAAGGGATAAGTGTTGTATAGATGGTGGGCTAGGCAAGAATCTTTATGTAAGGCTGGTGGAAATGTAAATTGGCAAAGCCATTATGGAAAACAGTATAGAGATTTCTCAATTGATTTTAAATTAAAAATAGAGCTATCATATGATCGATCCAACAATCCCGCTTCTGGGTGCACAGCCAAAGAAAATGAAGTCAACATCTCATGTAGATGTTTGAGTTCCCTTTTACTGCTGCATATTTACAACAGCCAGACATGAAGACCAGTGTCCACTGGATGAACAAAGACACATGGGGGATATATCCAGCAGATAGCATCCCGCTTTCAAAAAGAAGTAAATCCTGTTATTTGGAGCCAAAGGGATGAGCTTGAGGACATTGCATAGAAAGACAAATATCATCAGTTTAAATTAAACTCACAGGCTTTTCTTGTCAGTTCCCTCACAGACACAGTCTAGCAACTATTTATATGACATTTACATGTGTCATTATTAAAAGTTATTTAGAGATGATCTAAAGTATTTAAGATGATAAACAGGTGTGTGTGAATTCTTTAAAACATCTCTTTGTGTGTGAGGACATGCACATGCCAGGGTTCATGTGTGGAGGAGGAGACAACTTCTCAGAGTCTGTCCTTTCCTTCCACCACGGGTTCCAGGGACTGAGCTCATGTCATCCAGCCTGTGCAGAAAGTGCTTTTATCCCTTGAGCCATCTTTGCCAGCCCTGTATGTGCAAATTCTACACCACTTTATATGAACCACTTGAGCATCCATGAATCTTGGCACCCAGGGTGAGCCTTAGAACTCATCTACTGTGGGTACTGAGGCTGGAGGGTGGCTGGGCTGTGCTAATCGCTTCCCATGTAGATCCTAAAATTACCAAGCTCATGGAAACCATGGAATGAAGAGAACCAGGAGCTGGGATAGAGGCCAAGAGAAGATATCGGTTGCAAGTGCTCATCTTAGAAGCAAGCAAGAGAGCTCAGAGCATAGACACCTGCTCTCAAGTCTGAAGATGGAGTTCAAACCCAAAACATGTAGATGGAAGGACAGAACTGACTCCTGCAAATTGTCCTCAGACCTCCACATGTGCCCTGTGGCATGAACATGGCTGTACTCACAGACGTACAAACATGTATAACTGCACAAAAATCAAACACACGTGTATCAAACATACATAGAAAGATAACAGTTAATTTTAAAAATTTTAAAGATATTCCCTAAAGAAATAAAGTAATTAAAATGCAGTCTATAAGGCTGGAGTGTAGAGTGCCCGTCTCAACTGCACAAAGCCCCGGGTTTAATCACCAGTGCCATGGAACCAGGTATGAGGCTGTGCACCTGTAACCATACTCAGGAGGCAGAGGCAGAAGAATCCAAAGTTCCAGGTCTACCCTTGGAAACAACTCCCCCTACTCCAAAAAAGAGGAACAAATAGAACTATAATGCTTATATATGAAAACAAAGATATAAGTAAAGGTACAAAGAGGCTGGGGTTGGGTTGCAGAAGAGTAAGATGTTGAAATAAATCAAGCAATCAGCGGCATAAAATCTAGCAAATAGAAAAGTAACAATACCAAAAGTTGGCACTTTGAAAAGATCAACTGAACAAAGTCAATAAAATTCATAATATGCTGATAGACTAAAACAAGGAAGGCATGTGAGAGCAGGCTGCGGCTCAGCTGATCAGATGCTCACTGTAGTGGTTCAGATAAAATGCCCTCTGGTCCATATATGTTTAATTGTTTGGTTCCAGTTAATAGAACTGTTAGAGAACGTTTAGGAGGTGTGGCCTTTTGAGAAGAGGTGTGTTTTGGTAGTGGCACTGGGGTATTGAGATTTCAAAATCCAATGCCTGGCCTAGAATCTTAGAGGTTTGTTGTTGTTTTGGTTTGGCTTTTGGTTTTTGGTTTCCAAACCTTTTTGGGGGGGTTGTTTTTGTTTTTGCTTTTGTTTGTTTTTTGTTTTGCTTTGTTTTTCGAGACAGGGTTTCTCTGTGGAGCCCTGGCTGTCCTGGAACTCACTCTGTAGATCAGGCTGGCCTCAAACTCAGAAATCCGCCTGCTTCTGCCTCCCAAGTGCTGGAATTAAAGGTGTGTACCACCACTGTCCAACAGTTTTTGTTTTTCAAGACAGGGTTTCTCTGTGTAGCCTTGGCTGTCCTGGAACTCACTCTGTAGACCAGGCTGGCCTGGAACTCAAGAGATCTACTTGCCTCTGCCTCCCAAGTGCTAGGATTATAAGTGTGTACTACCACTGTCAGGCTAAGAACTGACTTGGTCATGTTGTGTCCACATAGCAAAAAATCAGTGAATAAAACACTCACCTGGCATTCGTGGACAATGACAGCAGCAGGAGTCAGTGTTCAAAGTCATCCTCCACTGCATAACAGGATGAAGGCTGCCTTGAGCTACATAAGATTCTCTCTCTCTCTCTCTCTCTCTCTCTCTCTCCTTTCTCTCTCTCTCTCTCTCTCTCTCTCTCTCTCTCTCACACACACACACACACACACACACACACACACACACACACACACACACACACACACTCCAGTTAAAGCATGTACTGCTCTTGCAGGAAACTTGAGTTCAGTTCTGAGCACCCACATCAAGCCACAAGCACCTGTAACTCCTGTTCTGGGGTTAATTTCTAAAATTCCTTCTTGTGGGGAGATGATATAAGCCTCCAATAACAAACCAAGATACAGTACCACCAAAGGTCACCCTAGGGCATCAGTGAGTTTTTTACTGAGCTTACTTACACAGCACAGGTGAAAGGTTCCTTCAGGAGTTTGGGTCTTCACCCTCCCACAAAGGCCACAATGGAAATTGTTCACCCAGTGGGGAAGATTGATTTCCTATAGCTGCACAGAAGAGTCCGCCCTCCCCTAGTCTTCCCTGGCCTGTCCTCTCTAGTCTATCCCCCAGACCACATGCAATTAGGATAGAATTGCATACAAAAGGTAGTTTGGAGTGGTGGGATGCTCAGGTAAGAGTCTGGTGAACCTCCCTGCCCCTCCTTCTGCAAAGGGATGCCCAGTTGGGATGATCTTTTGTAAGCGGGCACAGCTGAACTCCTGCAGATGGGGTTGTTTGGCAGGGAGGACAGTCCTGTACAACAGAGTCTGATGCCCTCTTCTGGCCTCTGAGCACACCTGCACACATGAGCACACACTCTACGCAGACACACAAAATTATAAAATAAAGTCTTTAGGGGCTGGAGAGCTGGCTCAGCAGCTAAAAGCACTGACTGCCCTATCAGCAGACCTGAGCTCCATAGGAAAGGATAATATATCATCGTGACTAACGGGGCTTACTCGAGGAGTTCCAAATGAAAAAACAATATTCTTTGCTTTTCTCCTCAGTGCTGAGATTCAACCCAAAAGCCTGGTGCGTGCTGGGCAAGCATTCTGTGTCTGAGTTACATCCCTGGACCTGCAATTCACCATAGTAACAGAACGAGGGGCAAGAATATACCAAGATCCAAAAGGTGCAGAAGACACTTCAACAGAGCCCAGCATCCATCCACTACGTACATGCTGGGAACACCAGAAGCAGGTGAAAGTGCAGTCTAATAAAGGACAGAGAGAAACAGTAACAAGAAGCTGGAGCAGAGACAAAGGGAACCTTCTTTGAAGTGTCATTTAGAAGAAGAAACTGGATCAACTAAGACCAGATGAAAAGAACTAAGAGCTTCCGCACTGGGAGAAGCGAGTGGATGTGTCTGACCTGCCTCACGATTCCACATGAAGCTGCGGCCACCATGAAAGACCAAACAGACTTCTGTCTGGAAAACAAATGGCCCCTGTCTCTATTAATCTTGGGGAAATAGTCTAACTCTTGGAATGAAGATCAAGGGCTGGGTTCACAGAGTATGATGAACTAGACGACTGTAAAAATAGAATTGTCAAGGGTTTGTACAGAGAATTGGCGTTTTCGAGGTTTAAGGAAAACTGTTATTTCTGTACGCAGCAAAATCTATTTTTAAAAACCATTAAATTTCAAAATTACAATTTCTTTTTTAAGTTAGGATTTATTCTTATGAGGTTTTCATCATCATAAAAGCATATATTAACTCTACAATTGAAACAGCTACTAACACACCTGAACTCAATTAACTTAATACATTATATGAATCAGACATCTAAATTAAAATTTATATTATTGTGTTTATTTTGTTTAAAATAGTAAAAGTTCTTTTTCAAAATTTTTTAAAGATTTCTCAATCAAGATTTAATGTTGTGGGCTGGAGAGATGGCTCAGTGGTTAAGAGCACTGACTGTTCTTCCAAAGGTCCTCAGTTCAAATCCCAGCAACCACATGGTGGCTCACAACCATCCTTAATGAGATCTGATGTCCTCTTATGGTGTGTCTGTAGACAGCTACAGTGTACTTATATATAATAAATAAATAAATCTTTAAAAAGAAAAATAAATCTAGAAATTTAGTTTATATCTAGGTATTAAAGATTCCAAACTAATTTTCCATTTTCTTTTTTGAGACAGGTTCATTATGTAGCCCAGGCTGGCCCTGAATCTTGACATCAGGGCTGGTATCATGGGCTCACACCACCGCATCTGCCCACATGATTTTATTCATTCACCCATTGAGTGAAATAATGTCTATATTGGATGTGTGCTCTGTAGACCCTATGGAATGTCAAATGCTACACAAATAGGAATATGATACATTATTGATCCATGGACTCCAACAGTAGTAAGTTACTAAATCAGTTTTTAGACTTTTCAAACCTGGGTCTCATGTGCCCTAGATTGTTCAAAAGCATGCCAAGTAGGCAAGATGCCAAGGAGGCAAGAGAGATCTTGAACTCCTCCTCATCCTGTGGCTTCCAACCTCCCCCAGTGCTGGGCTGCACCCAGCTTAGCAGTGCTGGGGGCGGAGCCCAGGAAGTCATGAGTGCTAGGCAAGCACTCTACCACTGAGGGACTGCCCCTCCCTAGACTCTCATTTAAAAAACATAAAGTTGGGAGCTGGGAATTGGTAGTGAAGGCCTTTAATCCCAGCACTCAGGATGCAGAGGCATGCAGATCTCTAAGTTCAAGGCCAGCCTGGTCTACAGAGCAAGCTCCAAGACAGCCAGGGTTACACAGAGAGACCCTGCCATCTTGTTGGTTACTAGTGACTTTGAGCAAAAGCTTCAAACTTTTCTGAGTCTGGAATTTCTTATCTAATTGAATTTATGTGAGAATTAAGTATAAGTACACACACACACACACACAAACTATACTGAATGCTGTCTGGGCCATAATCAAAGGATAGTATCAGTTTCCAGTTACATTAAATGGTACAAACCTTCTCTCTCCCAGAATTCTCTAAATCAAAATCATATTCCTAGTCTCTAGTTACTTTCAATGTTTCTAAAAATATTCCTAGAAATTTATCCAAGGAAATTATCCAACAAAAGATGACTAGCTTAGGTAAAAAATGAAAATTACAAAAATGTTTACATTAAAAAAGAGTAAACTCCAATTTTCAAAATATGAGACTGATTTATCAAATTCTGTATAATCTACAAATCGAACATTATACAACAACATATTATTCAGACAAAAAGGAGAAGATATATAATACAGTATAATTACAATTCTGTAAAATTCAAATCTATGGAAAAATGACTGAAAGGAGATCACAAAATGAAGTTGTCCAGAGTGCAGAACTACACACAGCTGTCTGTGCTTTGTCCCTAGTTTTATAATAAAATATAATTTTTAATAAACTTTTAAAATATAAATTTTAAAAAGTTGTACTGTTTCTTTAAAAATGCGTCGGGACAATTGGATGAGAGAAAGAACAATGTTTTCAACATATCTTGCTATGACAACTGGATATCCACATGCAAAGTAACACAAATGATCTCAAATGCGTCACGGACCTGGACTCCAGCACTAAAGCTGCACGACTCTTAGGAAACAGAGAAGTCTGTGGATTTGTGCTCAAACAACATCAAAGGCACAAGCGACAGGAGAAAAACCATACAAACTGGATTAAATCAAATCCAATGCCAGGCGTGGGGAGGCAGCCCTGAGGCCCAGCAGTGATGAGGTGGAGATGGAAGCTGGAATTCCAGGATTCAGAACAGCGGGGGCAGTGACACTCATGAGGCCTCAGAAAATGGATCTCCACCACACCCAACAAAATAAAACCTGTGTGTTGTAAATGTGCCATCAAGGAAGTGAAGGTAGGGCAGGCGAGTGAGCAGTGAGGGGCTCAGGCAGTGAGGGGCTTGCTGCCAAGCCTGGGAGTCTGAGCTCTAAACTGGAAACAGCACAGTGAGATAGGATCCCCACAAGTTATTCTCCGACCTCCCTATGTGTCCTGTAGCATGCACACTTCCACCACAAACTAAATACATGAATGTGGGGTGAGGCAAAGGATGTAACTAGGGAAAGCCCTTAGCTGTGGGTTTGATTTCCAGCATCATAAACCCGGAGAGAAGCAGGCAGAAGACACGTAGGATGCAAGTGTTGGTCCCTGAGGCTGGAGGTGCAGGCTTTCTCCAGCCTCCTGCCGTGGATGCTAGGAACATAACTCAGGTCCTCTGGAAGAGCAGCAATTTCTCTTAACTGCTGAGCCATATTTCCAGCACCTCCCACAGGTTTTAAAAACATTTATTTATTTCATGTATATGAGTACACCGTAGCTGTCTTCAGACACACCAGAAGAGCACATCAGATCCCATTAGAGATGGTTGTGAGACACTATGTGGTTGCTAGGATTTGAACTCAGGACCTCTGGAAGAGTGGAGCAGCCAGTGCTCTTAACCACTGAGTCATCTCTCCAGCTCCCCCACACATGCATTTTTGTTTCCCCATTTTTTTCTTTCTTTCTTATTAAACACTCATTCTATAGCCCAGGCTGGCAATCCCACTGCCTCGGCACTGGGATGGCAGGTGTGTACCGCTGGGTTTGGCTCTTTTGGAGATCAGGGATGGGGGATTTTTCTGTTCTTTTCAGTTGTGCTTTCAAAAAAAAATTCCTGAAATGTGTACATGTCTTACCTAGATGGGGGAAATGCCATTTAAAACACATATTGGATTGTTTTGTAGATTTTATAACAACAACAACAAAAAATGTTACCATGTACTTACCATAAACCTTTGGCTCCTAGGCTCTGATTGGATAGTAAGCAAAACACGGTTCGGGCCTTCACTGGGCTCATGTCCCGCTGTAACACTTTGAATTCTATTGAGATCTAGAACATTCTTTCAGTTATTAGGTGCCTCGTGTTCTGTTCCAAAGGTACTTGTTCTGACCTCCACATACCAAACTTGACTTTTCCTACCCTCCAAGCAAATGCTGCTTCAGTAAGAATCAAATCCTTTATTTTCATGGTTTTTATATTTAAATATTTGGGGTATTTTTCATACTTATGTCAAAAAAATTTCATTCTTTCCCTACTTTTGTATAAAATGACAAAATTCAGACCAAAATTTAATGTCCAAGTAGTCTCATTTTGTTGGAGTCAAGATCTCACTATGTAGCCCTGGCCAGCCTAGAACTCACTCTGTAGACCAGGCTGCTCTCAAACTCACAGAGATCTGCCTGCCTCTGACTCCTGCACGCTGGCCTTAAAGGTATGTACCACACACCCAGACAATTTTGTTTGTTTGCTTGTTTGTTTTTGATAAATTCTCCTGCAGCTAATGGGCCTCGGAATCAGTACAATGACCAAGGATGGCACTCCTCCTTCCCCTTCCCAAGTGCTGACATTACAAGCATGAGCGACCAGGCCCAGGCCCACAAGAAACACCCTTTCTTGGGTAAAACTGAAGCTCAATGCTTCATTAGCTTTAGCATGCTGCAGGCCTTGGGCCCTGTGTCCATCAGGGGAGGGGGAGATGGGAGAGGGGCCATGTGAGGCGGGGCCAGGGAGACGATGGGGGCTGTGACTTGCATGTAAAGCGAATAAATAAATGGAAAAAACAAACCAAACAACAACAACAAAAAGTTTGCCGTGTAAAAATCTCAGTGACCTTTTTTTCCTTAAGAATTCAAACAAAAACAAAAACAAAAAGAATTCAACAGAGAAACCTCTGCTTCCTGTATACAGGTGAAATGTGTTCTCTGCTTCCTGTGTACAGGAGAAATGTGTTCCTCTGCTTCCTGATCCTGCTACCACCCCTCTTGCCTGATGTCATGTCTTCCCTGCCATAAGGGCTCAATCCTTCTGGAACTGTAAACAAGCAAACAAGCAAATCCTTTCTTCTCCTCCTCCTTCCTGCCAAAAAAAAAAAAAAAACCTCACTATTATAACTTACTATTCTGCCATACTCACTTAAATTTACTAGATCATATATTTTAATAGGAAGATATGCGTCAGCAATTAAGGCTGAGGAAGGAATGCCCTTGTGTTTGAGGCAAGCCTGGGCTACATAGTGAGTTCTAAGCTAGCCAGAGATAGAGAGACCTTGTCTCAAATAAACAATAAGTAAACATCCATTGAAACCATTAAAATCGTGCTATTATGAGGCACATGATTTAAATTTTATTTAAAAATTTACATGTATGTGTCATGTCTGTGCAGCAAAGCTTAGAAGAAGGAGGGCCTCTGACCCCCTGGAACTGGAGTTACAGACAGTTGTTAGCTGCTGTGCAGGTACTAGGAATCAAACCTATGTCTTCTAGAAGAGCACCCAGCACTGAACCATCTCTCCGGTGCCATTGAGGCTTAGCAGTGACCTGGTTGAGATTCACAGAACCCACACCTTTTCTGTCACTCCTTCAACTCCCAACTTTTCCCACTCTACATTCCTCTGTAATTCAGTGCTCTTCTGAGCTGCCTGGAACAGAGACTTCCAATTAAACTGTTCCAGGGAAAGCAAGATGGCCTAGTGGGAAAAGGCACAAGCCACCAACACCAATAATGACTGAGTTCAATCCCTGTAATTCATATGATAGAGAGAAAAGACACACACAAGTTCTCTTCATTTCTCCACAGGCACACCACAGCATGCAGACACGTGCATACAAGGGCATGCATACTGACACAAACACACATGAAAATAAAATTGAAAAAAAATTAAATACATGATTTAAAGTACATAATATTATCCACAAATGTTACTATAGGGAATTATACCTAAAGTCTATACAGACAGCATATTAGAATGTACAAGTACCACATTCAGTGAATTCTTTTAAAATCTTTAATTATAAAACCAATGTGTTTTATACTAAATGCATTCATAGAAATTTGTCATCAGTATTTCAAGATTACTTACTACTAATTATGCTTTCAAAGACAATTTCAAAATATTAAGCACAGATCTCTAGTTACATTTAGAAACATTGAAACATCTCCTTGTCATGCATGCATCTACACCCACCCACACTTACTTACATGTATACCTACACATGAAAAAAAAAGATTTCCTTGTGAGCTAGACATAGTAATGCACACTTGTATCCCAGTACTTGGGAGACAGAGGCAAGGAAGGCTGCTTTGAGTTTGAGTTTGAGGCCAATCTGGGATACGAAGCGAATACTAGGCCAGCTAGAATTATATAGCAAATCTCTGTCAGGGGGAATAAATATCTTTTTTTCCCTGTATTTTCTACTATACCAGATACTAAATGTTAGTTTGCTAATAACGTTGCTGCATAATTATAACATTGTTGCACAGCTATAACACTGTCGCATAGACATAAGATCATGTAAATGAGACATTTAATTGGATCCTTATGTTCCCCATGAAGCAGTAGTTCTTGGACTTTGCTGTTCACCGTGATCACAGAAAAGCTTCTTAAACTATGGGATGTAACTCCTAATGGGGTTACCTAACTAAACGTAGACATCACAAAAAAAAGAGAGAGAGAGAGATGGCAACAATGAAACAACAAAAGGATTCTGAGTGCACAATGACTAAGAATCAAAATGAAATGCATGATGAATCCGGGCTTTTCTGGAAGCATTTGTGGGTACTGCATCATGCAGCTTCGCCTCAGCCTTGGTTCCAAACACACAAACATGCATACTTTGCACAAACTGTGCGTGCCTCAGTCACACAGCACCAACGACACTGTGAAACACCAGCTTAGAGTCGGGATTACTGTGAATTATAAGCTGCACTGTTTTTACTCTACATGTAACATTTTCTGCTCCTGGAAGAACATATGGAGGCTAGAGAGGTGGGTGACTCCGTGGTTAAGAACACCGAGTTGTTGCTCATATAGAGGACCCAGGTCACCAGCGGTAGCTCTAGTTTCAAGGGAGGTGATGACCTCTTCTGACCTCCATAGGCACCAGGCATGAACGTGATGCACATACATACATACATACATACATACATACATGCAGGCAAAACACTCACATACAAATGCTTTAAAAATAAATATCTAATTTTAAAACCAGTTTAATTGCAGAGAACAAAGACATTTTATATTTTCCTGCAGTCATTCCTCAAATGTATCAAATATTTTCGGACTGGATTGTATAAGGAAGTTTGATTTTAAAACAGCTGCTTGCATTGTTCATTTGAGTTTAATAAAAATCACTAAATGAATATTGGCTTGTAATTAGGAGAGAATTGTCAACCATTTTGGAAACAGCCCTAAATATACCTCTGCCATTTTGTGCTGTATATGAATGCAAAGTGGCCTCCTCAACATGGATGACTGTAAAATCAAATTATCAATTAACTGTGAAAAATGCTGAAGATGCTCTATGTCTTGCAGTATCAAATATTCAGCCAGGACTTAATTATTCATGAAAAAATAAATAAGCAATCCATCTCATTAGTGTGCTCATTTACATTCATCTTTAGTAAATGGTAAAATTATATGAATATCAAAGAATTATATTAAAATAAATTTATGATTTATTAGCAATGACTGTTTTATTTGTATACCCATTCTAACTGCCTATATGGCTGTAATAGTTTTGCTTCTCTGTTACTCTGATAAACCGTGACCAAAAGCAACTCGGGGAGGAAAGGGCTTATTACATCTTACAGGTTAGAAGCCGCCATGGAGGGAAGTCAGGGTAGGGGCTCACAAAGGAACCTGGAGGCAGGAGCTGAAGCAGGGACCATGCAGAAATGCTGCTTTGCTTATACTGCAAGCATGCCTGGTGCACACAGACCCAAAAGAGGGAAGCGAGATCCTGAGACCAGTTCCTAACGTGGAAACCAGAAAAGACCGGTGTGGGTCATGGGAGGGCAGGGTACTTCTGGCTCACCTCTGGGGCCTGCGTCTAGTAGGAGAGACCTTGGACTGTAAAGGAGAAGAAAGTAAACTAAGGAACAATCCGAGCTGATGTATAACTGAGTCACCATCTTGTGCTGTCTTTTCTATCCAACCAACATCTTAGTGTGCTTCCATTTCTCCATACATGTCTGAGGATTTTATTATTTTTGGACATCTATCATGTGCAAGATATGATTACACAGTGGAATAGATTTAAAAAAATCACTTTATCCCTTTACATCTTTGGGAAGCAAATACTGTTTAAGCATAGTTGAAATGGGTACACTTTAGGGACTCTTCTGTTCTAAAGCCTTTACATATTGGTGTCAGGATGAAGAAGGGTAGAGGGGGAGGGAAGGAAAGAGGTAGAGGTAGAGAAGGAGGGAGAGAGAGGGAAGGAGGAGGGAGAGAGGGGAAGAGGGAGGGAGAGAGAGAGAGAGAGAGAGGGGGGGAGAGAGAGAGAGAGAGAGAGAGAGAGAATGCACAAGTGGATAAATTTACAAGTCATTGTTCTAAAAGTCAGAGGAAACAAATTGGAAGGCAGATATAAGAGTTGGTGGCAAAGTCTACTCAGTATCTCCAGCAGCAAGATAACAAGCCTCAGAGTCAGGCACAGCAGACACCCAATTTTGATTCTCTTACTTATCTTCTACGATCTTAGGGAAATCACCTCGTGTCTAGGAATTACTTTTATTTGTAAAACAGAATAATAGCACTGTGGTGTTTAGCACACAGTCAGTCACACACGAACGGCTACTGACTGACTATATTCACACTGCAGTATATCTCTGGCTCACTGGTCTGACTTTAAACTGCTTATGTGAGAAAAGGAATATACTTATTTATTTCTATGAAGCAGCATTTGGCATAGTGTTTGGCATATAACAAATCTGATATGAATAAATATTCTCATTATAGTCAAATTATTTTTTCATTCAAAGTCCTTTCTGTAATAAGGAAACAATAAACTTCATGGTAACTGTTTTAAAAATAGCTTTAAATTGTATTTTCTTAGAATTTACTGTTAATTATGCATATCATAAAATGTCAAATGATTTGGTACCTTGTTTGAACATAGCTGGTCATCTATGCTGAAGGAACTGAATAATATAATAATTTCCCATGGTCTGTATCAACCATAAAAGCTACCAGGCAACAGAGAAAGCTGTATTTATTTGACAACCACTTTTTTAAAGCTATAATAAAATAAAAAGCTTTTTAAACCAAGGAAATTCTCAAAATGGAAAGCTCAATTAATTAAAATCTTTTATAGTCTTCGGGGAAATGAGAAGAAATTCAGTTTCATGGTTTGATGATTCTGACCTATGTAGGAATATAAAATGTACTAATTACTTAATGTCGTATTAATGGGCTTTTCCACTGTGGCGTTTAATTAGCTCATTTGACTAAGAGTATGACTTTAAGGCACTTTTTACAATTATTAGACTTTGTTTTAAGAGAATGCCTTTATTTTATATTTGATTTTCAATGTTTTACCCTCCTCCTCTTCCTCCTCTTCCTCTTCTTCCTCCTCCCTTACTGGGATCAAACTCAGGGCTTCAGGAATGCTGCTGAATTACTTTGTCACTTAACTACACCCTAGCTCACTGATGATCAATATATTTTTATAAACCTAAATTGCCATCTTTTTGCTCAGTTTTTGGTAAATGCTGGGACTTGAACCCAGGTTCTCAGTATATGCTAATACCACTTGTCCTATATTTTCTCTTCTCTTACAGTCAATGAAATTCTGGCCTTTAATGACAAGATTTACTTGGAGTCATTTTTAATGTACTATTTCGGAAGAATAGTGACTTTACAGTGACGATTCTGAACCTTTAGAGCAAATGGGTACAATGGTGACACTTTTAGAATACATATCAGTTCCTCAGGTGAATTTACAATCTACTGCTTATTAATGACCAGTATGTGTTTTATGGGGTTATAAAATATCATATGCTACATTTATGATATTAATATAGTTTATAAACTCAAAAGTCTTTCTCTTTCTTAAAATAATTTTTAAAAATAGGGACTAGAAAAATGGTTTAGCAGTTTAGAATACTCCTTGCTCTTGCAAAGGACCAGAGTTCAATTCCCAGTACCCACATGGCAGCTCACAACCATCCCTAACTCCAGTGCCAGGGGATGCAACAGGGGCCCTGACATCCTCTTCTGGCCTCCACAGGCACCAGACATACACATGGTACACATATACACATGCAGGCAAAACACTCATATATTTTAAATAAAATAACAAAGATTTTTAAAACGTATCTGGGTGGTACATCTGGTGGTACATGCCTTTAATGCCAGCACTAGGGAGGTAGAGGTAGATAGATTTCTGTGAGTTCTAGAACAGCCTGGTATTTAGAGTAAGCTCCAGGCCAACCAAGGCTACATAGTGAGACTGTCTCAAAATATTCAAAAAGAAGAAAATTAAAAAAAAATTTTTTAAAGGGGGACTGAAGTTGTACCTCAGTGGTAGAAAACATGGTTGGCATTCATGAAGGTTTTGGTTCAAGGTTCAAACATTAGCATCAAAGGAAATAGATATGAACTGAGAAATGACAGCTGGCAAAGTGTTTTCTGGGCAAGCAAAGGACTGAAGGACCTCACCAATGCCTATAGACATGGATGGCATCATTCCTGTAATCCCAGCACCGGGATTACATGACAGAGATGGGAAGGCATATCCCTGGAGCTCTTGACAGCCTCGCAGCCCGGCTGAATCAGTGAACTTCATGCCCAGTGAGAGACCCTGTCTCAGAAAACAAGCTGGGGAGCAACTAAGGAAAAGGGATTCTAACCTCTGACCTCTGTGTGCACGCAGAAAAGGGATTGCTTTTCAAAACAGACATGCATTGAATAGATGGCTATAACATTAGGAATTAAAAATACAGAGGGAAAAAGCTGCCTCTGGCTACTTCAATAATAATTGAAATTTAAAATTTAAGTAGATTGCAGTGCTAGTCAACTACTTAATAGGAAAAAAATATCTCCAGGCATCTGGATAAATGAACAATTACCTTTAAAGAGAAAAACTGCCATTCCTACCAAATATACGCCAAGATGCAAACTGCTTTTTTAATTTATTGTTTAAATAATTTCTGGATTTCAAATTCTGTTTGCAAGAGCAGCACTAAGAACTTTTTAATTCCTTTTCTTTTATAAAGTGAGGGGTGAAGGTGAGGAGTTTCTGCAGATGAGGGTGTGTGGCTTTTTAAATGATTTATTTGTTTTTATGTTGTGTGCGTTTGGTGTTTTGCCTGTGTAGGGCTGTCAGATCTCCTGGAACTGGAGATTTGGATCACCACAGCCAGTTGTGAGCTGTGTGTGGATGCTGGGACTCAAACCCGAGTCCTCTGAAAGAGCAGCTAGTGCTCTTAACTGCTGAGCTAGCTCTCTAGCCCCGCTTTTTTCTTTTATTAAAATCAAGAATTTAGAATAGTATTTGGTGAAAAAAAAAATCCTTAAGCTGCTCTTCATCTATTGGTAGTCTCTGAACAGGCTAACTCTGCATAAAAGACAACATGAAACATTCTCTTGCCCTCTCCATCGAAAGTGACGCTAATTATAGTTACCACAAGATGCCAGCCTGTGGCAGAAAGGCAGAGAATTATGTATCTGTGAGTATCTCAGGAGACAGTGTTGACTAAGTTAGACTTAAGGAAGAAAAAATGATGGCAGTCAGACTTTGTGGTGAAAAGCTTTTAATCCTGACACTAGGGAGGCAGAGGCGGGTGGTTCTCTGTGTTCCAGGACAGCCTGATCTACACAGGGAAACCCTGTCTCAAAAAGGGAGAGGGACCAATGACAGGGAAGTTAGTTAGGAGGCTACTAAAGTAATAATCCAAGACTTGATAAAAGTCCAAACTAGAGCTGGGACGATGGCTCAGTGGGTAAAATGCTCAAGTGTTAAGGCCCATGTTTAATCTCTAAAATCCCACGTCAAAACCAGAGGTAGAGAGACAGGCCACAAGCCAGCTAGCCTGGGGTTTGCAGTGGACAAACAAAATAGAAAGTGAAAACTGGCACCAAGTTTGTCCTCTGACCTCCAGAGGCACCTACACTGCATGAACACATGCATACATGTGTATGCGTGTACACACACACACACACACATACACACACACACACACACGCACACGCACACGCACACACACACGAGAGAGAAATTTAAAAAATAATCTGAATTAAGCAAATGGCAGTGATAAAAACTCCAAGAATTACTACATTTGCATCCTCACTGAGATTTTTCTTGATAGGAAATAGATTTGCTGTGTAACACAAGAGTCATGGAATGGCTGCCATTCCTTACATCCCACTCCCTGGAGAACGCTACACTGTCACACTGATAGGGAAACTTTTCTTTCATATTTGTCTTGGCTTTCTCATCTACAGAACTATTTACTAATAAAACACATCTCTTTTCTGCCATGGGTGAAGGCAGGAACAAGTGCATAACAGCGCCTAGACCGACTCTCCACACCGCCAGGTCAGGACAGCGTGCTTTCGGAAGAGGGAGCGGTCATTCTGGACGCACACAATGCTGACCATCACCAGAGTTATAGCTTTAAGTTTATTTTCCACAAAGATGCTTTTATTTACCAACCCAAATTAGGGAATGCCCTGGGCAAGATACAGATACAGTACACTCCCCAGATACAGTCTTGCCAATGCTGCTGATGATACCCTCAAGCTTCGATCCTTGTCTCAGCCCCGAAAGCGCTGGCTTGAGTTCTTTTTCTCTTTCTCTTAAAGTTAAAATGTTGGACTGAGGATGTGGCTCAGTTAGGGGAGTGCTTGTCCAGCATGACCAGAGCCCTGGCCTCCATTTCTATTCCTACCTGGAACCAGGCATGCAGTGCACACTGTAATCTCAGCATTGGAGGAGGGCAGAGAAGATTGGAAGCTCAAAACTATCCTAATACAGATCACGTTCAGGGCCAGCCTGGGCTACATAAGATTCTGTCTCAAAACATAACAACAAAAGGCAAAGGCCATGGGCTGGGTGGGGCTATAGCTAGGTTGGTAGAGTGTTTTCAAACATAAACAGAGTCCTGAGTTCAATTTCCAGTACCACCATAAACAGGCGTGGCGGAGCATCAAGCCATATCCCAATACTCAGGTGGCAGAGGCGGGAAGATCAAAAGTTCAATGTTATCTTCAGCTATATAACAAGTTCAAAGCCAACACGTTATATAATACTTTTTTTTTTCAGGACAGGCTATCTCTGAGTAGCCCTAGCTGTCCTGGAACTCACTCTGTTGACTAAGCTGGCTTTGAACTCAGAGATCTGCCCGCCTCTGTCTCCTTAGTGCTGGGATTAACCACCCAGCACATGATACTCTTTTAAAAAAGGACTGGTGATAGCTTAGACAATATGCATTTGCCACTAAGCCTAATGACCAGAGTTCCATGCTAGGAACATACATGGCGGAAGGAGAGAGCTGACTCCTCCAAATTATCCTCTGACCTTCGTGCGACCTCCACACACATGCCCACACATAGAACAAACAAACAAATAAATGTAATCTTTTAAACTAGAAGGAAATAAGTAATTCTATGTGGAAAAGATATTTAAAATAAAACCTAGTAGTTGAATAAAAATAAAATAGATTAAGAATAGAATAGAATAAGATTTCTTTCTGGGCAAAGAAATCAAAAGTGCAGAGGCAGGGAGGAAGCACCGCAGTTCTGCAAACTGATTTTTGTGATTGGGTGATTGGGGTAGCTGAGGTGAGCCTGGGTCAGAGAGCCGGGAGCAAGCTCAGGTAGGACCTGCAGGCTCATCAAGCACTGCAGCCCTGGCTACAAGCGGAGGACACCAGATATGTTTAAGCAGACAGAAAAGTAATGCCCTGAAATATGGAAAATGGTCTGGTGCTTTGCAGCTTGGACCAGGCTGATGGGAACGGAGGCGGAACATTTTGTTTTCATTTAGAAATGAAATTAAAAGGTTTCTAAACAAAATAATTAAAATGCTCCATTTTGCTTCTCTATGAGGGGATAGAGACTTCCTGAAATGGCTCCCTAAAGACGCGCTGCTCTAAACACGGAAACCTAAGACCGTGAATGGGACAGCACTCAATGATCGTGTGCTCATTATACTGTGCTAGTTTCTCTCCCGGTGCTAGGAATTGAACTCAGGGGTCCCACACATGGAGGATAAAACGTTTGTTGCTGAGTGAAGCCTGAAACTCCAGCCTTTAAAGAAACATACACGTATTAAGTCTAAATCTGTACAGTTTGCCAGGACAACCAGTGTCCATCCTGTGGCTATTCAGTGTTTGAGAAGAGATAGAACTGTGCTGTCATTATGAAATATACATAGAACTTTAAAAACATGAAATAAGAATTTTATATAATATTTATATAGATTTAAGATAGATCTTGTGTGGTTAATGCAAAATTTAAAACAATACATGTAAATTCCTATTGGAAGTGGGCTTGGGGAAGTTTAGCTGAATGGTGAAGCATCTGCCTAGCAAATGCACAGCCTTAGTTCAGTCATCAGCTGCAAGAAAATAAAACAAAACAAACAACAGAACCGGGTGACCTACTTGATAGAGCTGGCCTAGCATTCTAGGTTCTCATTCCTCTTCTAGAATGTCCTAAATCAGGATTATAATCAGCCAAAAGTATTTGTCTCGTCTACAAATATCAATATATAGCTGTGTAAAAATATATGGTGTTATAGCAAATAAATAGCAACAAAAGAGGATAGAGAGATGGCTCAATGGCCCACACAACAGCACACAGCACTCAACTGTAACACCAGTCAGTGCCCTCTTCGGCCTTCCCAGGTGCTAAGCACATTACAGAATGCACAGATAGTCATAGGCAACACACACACACACACACACACAAGATTAAATTTGTTTACTTTTTAATTTATTTATAGAGAAGAGGATTTATTTGGGGCTTATGATTCAAAGGGTTATGATGAGTCCCTCACCATCAGAGAGGGGTAAACAACATTGTGAATAACAGAAATATAAAAAACTCGGATCTCTCACAGTGCTATCGGACAAAGCAATTTGGTAATATTGATATGAAATATCAACCTGACTATTATCCTAAATATGCAGCTCAAAAAGTTATGAACATATGCATACGGAGATATATCCAAAGTATAGGGAATTTATAGGGCAGAGGTTCCCAGCTATTCTTCCACAATGTGGAGTTGTTTCTTGAAAGTAACTGCCATTCCAGAGACTTCATTTCCCATACTCCTTGGTTGGGGAATGCAGGCCATGGAGTCACATGACTAGTCTAGCCAAAAATGGTGTATCTATGCTACTTCTAAGGTCTGGCCTCTAAAACCCTCAAACACCAGCCTCTTTCCAATGGTTGACGCCAAGAGCAACTTTGCAGAGCTCTGCAGAGCTTCTATCAGCCTGGGTCTCTCACCGAAGCCATGAGACACAGATCCTTCTTTACTGCTGAAGGGACTCCAAGCAAGCAAGAAATTAACATGTTAAAACTTGGAGGTTTCAGGATGTTTCCATTAGGACAACTAGTATTAACTTCCTGGTGTGAATACTATCTCCAGAAAAGACCCACATGTCCACCAAAATAAGATTGAATAAATAATTACAGCCAAGCAAACAACAGAACATGTTGTAGCTAAAAATGGAAAGATAAAAGAACTACATCTACTGGGTACATCTGTTTTTCAAAGGTCTTTTAAAATCTTGTTACCAAAAACAAAAACAAAAACCTCACTATGTATTGACCAAATCATGTGCAGTAAATGTATTACAGGCTGGTTTTGAACTTGCAGCAAATCTTCTGCCTCAGCCTCTGGGTGCTGGGATTACAAGCATGAGCCACCATGCTTGGTTCCACAGGAAGTATTTCATTTCCTTAGAATAATTGAAATTGTAGGAATATGTTGAAACTAAATAATGGATATATTAACATTTGTCTCATTATTCTGTTATTTTTTCAATACATTACTTTATAATACTAACATTCATTTTCTTATACTGTCATGCATGGATGATCAAAGAGGATATATTCTGAGAAATGGACTCATCAATGGCTTGTTTCATCTCTGTAGGGACATCATGCAGTGTACTTACTCAAAAATACCATGTCACAAGATAATATAATCTTTTTTTAAGATTTATTTATTTTATGTATATGAGTACAATTATAACTGTCTTCAGACACACCAGAAGATGGCAAGCTATGGTGTAGTTGTTGGGAATTGAACTCAGGACCTCTGGAAAAACAGTCAGTGTTCTTAACTGCTGAGCCATCTCTCTAGCACTAGGTAATATAATCTTATGATACCTACATTGTATGTGTAGTTCGCTGATGTACCAAACATTGTTACAACTCATGTGACAAAATTAATACCTGCTACAAGTATAAAATAATAAAACCATGTTAAAAGACATTCATTTTAGAGCTAGGAAACCAGGTATCAAAAACCTTAAAATGAATAAATATTTTTTTGTTGTTGTTACTGTTTTGTGTTTTTCTGGGGGTTTTGGTTTTATTTTTATTGAGACAGGATCTCTCTATGTAGCCCCAGTTGTGCAGAAACTTCCAAGCTGGCCTGGAACTCACAGAGATCCACGTGTCTCTGTCTCCTAAGTACTGGAATTAAAAGTGTGAGCCACCTCCTGAGCAGACCTCATACAGACCCCAAGAGAACACAAATGCCAGCCCAGACTACTATACCCAGCAAAACTCTCAATCATCATAGATGGAGAAACCAAGATATTCCATGATAAAACCAAATTTAGACAATATCTGTCCACAAATCCAGCCTTACAAAGGATAATTGATGTAAAATGCCAACACAAGGAAGGAAACTACACCCTAGAAAAAGCAAGAAAGTAATCTTCCAACAAACCCAAAAGAAGATACCCACACAAACATAAAAATAACATCAAAAATTACAGGAAGCAACAATCACTATTCCTTAATATCTCTTAACAACAATGGACTCAACTCCCCAATAAAAAGGCATAGACTAACGAAATATTTCTCATGTAAATCTTCAATTTTATCAGAAAATGTTTGTAATTCCCCTTTTAATTAATTTAACAATTTTTTATGTCTACCATTTTATCTACATTATTTTTCATGATAATCTTCAATTTTAATATGTCTTTCTATATATTTCCTCTCTTTTATCAGAAATGTTTTCAATTTAAATCTTTGATTTTATCACAAATGTTTCTAATTCCACCTTCAATTAATTTAGAAAGTGTTTTGTTTTGTTTTTAAAGATTTATTTATTTATTTATTTATTATATGTTAGTACACTGTAGCTGTCTTCAGACACACCAGAAGAGGGTGTCAGATCTTATTACGGATGGCTGTGAGCCACCATGTGGTTGCTGAGATTTGAACTCAGGACCTTCAGAAGAACATTCAGTGCTCTTAACCGCTGAGCCATCTCTCCAGCCCTAGAAAGAGTTTTTATATCTACAATTTTATATGTAAAAATTTCCATGAAAGTCAATTTTAACGTGTTTGTCTATATATTTCTTGAATTTTACCAGAAATATTTTCCATGTAAATCTTCAATTTTATCTGAAAATGTTTATAATTCCACCTTTAATCAACTTAGAATTATCTTTATGCCTATCATTTTATCTGTATAATTTCCATGATAATCTTTAATTTTAACATGTTTTTCTATATATTTCTTCAATTTTATCAGAAATATTTTCAATGTAAATCTTCAAGTTTATCAGAAAATGTTTATAATTCCACTTTCTTTTCTTTTCTTTTTTTTTTGTTTTTGTTTTTTTGGTTTTTTTTGTTTTTGTTTTTGTTTTTGTTTTTTTTTTTGGATTTGTTTTTTTTTTTGAGACAGGGTTTCTCTGTGTAGCCCTGGCTGTCCTGGAACTCACTCTGTAGACCAGGCTGGCCTCAAACTCAAAAATCCACCTGCCTCTGCCTCCCAGAGATAATTCCACTTTCAATCAACTAAGAAATACCTTTATGCCTACCATTATTATATCTATATAAAATTTTCCATGATAATCTTCAATTCTAACATGTTCTTCTACATTCCATATTTCAATTAATTTAGCAATGTTTTACATATCTACCACTTTACTCTTTAATTTTCCAGGAAAATTGTCAATTTTACCATGTTTATCTGAAATATTTTCCATGTAAATCTTTAATTTTATCATGAAGTGTTTTTACTTCCCTTTTCAATAAAAAAAATGAAATAATGAAATAAACAAACAAAAAAAAGTGTGAGGCACCCATGCAGTGGTGGCGCACGCCTTTAATCCCAGCACTCGGGAGGCAGAGGCAGGTGGATTTCTGAGTTTGAGGCCAGCCTGGTCTACAAAGTGAGTTCCAGGACAGCCAGGGCTACACAGAGAAACCCTATCTCAAAAAAACCAAAATAACAAAAAAACCCAAAAAAGTAAAAAAAAAAAAAAGTGTGAGCCACCACATCCAGCCATACATATCTTTTAATACAGCAATCTCAAGTCCAGAAATAAGTCTTAAGTAAATGAAACTTATCCAAGGGATGATCGCCACAATATCCTCAAAGTAATCAAAAGTTGGGAACCGCTAACATGTTCGTAGAACTCAAATTACTGAATGCTCACTAAAAATCACATAGAACATGAAAGGTGAGGGGAGATGTGTGACATATATACATATATATATTTCCTGACACTGGACTGAGCATGTTTTGCATTCCTAGATAGATGGCCTCAAGCCTATGGGAGAAGAGACAGAAAATTATGGCTTGGATGTAAAATGTGTAGCAAAGCTCATACATTTGAACCCTTGATCTCCAGTCACTGGGAAGGTCTGGAACCTTCTAGAACGGGGCCTAGCTGGTAGACACGGGCACATGGGGCAGGGCTTAGGTAGCCCCCATTCTGGCTCAACATTTCCATTTCCTGATCTGTCCAGATAGAACACGTCACACCTAAGCTCCTGCTGCCACAGAGGCATCCCATCCTTCATCCCTCTCTGTATCCTTTCCCGTACGTTGCTTCTGTTGGATATTTTGTCTCGGATTTAGATATAGGGCATGATGGTTAGTCAGGGTCTGTCTGTGACAGAGTTTCGAGACTGGTTTAAATGAGATGGAGATGCACTATGGCCGTACTATCTCACAGGCCAGAGTCCCAGGACAAATGCAAGACGGCAAGTGAGGCTCTGGTACTCACGTCGCTCTGCTTCCTGCTCCCTGCTTCCAGTGTTCTCCTGCCCCGTGGCTGCAGGCTACCTCTTCAAACTGTGAGCCAAAATAAGCCCACCCCCACCTTCTTCAGCTTTTGTGAGGTAGTACAGTGAAGAGAGAAACACCAGTGCACAGGACCTTGGTATTATAGCCCAGGTTAGCTAAACTCACCATCCTCCTGCCTCAGTCCCCTAAGTGCTGGGATTACAGGCTCGTGCCACCATGCTTGGCTTTGTTTTGTTCGTTTGCAGTGCTGGGGTCAAACTGCTCATTCTGCTCATGCTACACAAGTTCTCTGCCCCTGAGCCACATCCCTACCCAACTACCCCATTTTTTTTTTTAATTTCCCACTTTGAAACATGGTTTCACTCTGTAGCCCTGGCTGGCCTCAAACTCAGAGATCCACCTGCCTCCGCCTCCCAAGTGCAGAAATGAAAGGCCTGTGCCACCATGCCCAGAGCAGACTTGTTTGGTTTTTTTTAATTTGTTTTATGTATGTGAATATACTGTTACTCTCTTCAGACACACCAGAAGAGGGCATCAGATCCCATTTCAGATTCTTGTGAGCCACCATGTAGTTGCTGGGAATTGAACTCAGGACCTCTGGAAGAACAGTCAGTGCTCTCAATTGCTGAGCCATCTCTCCAGCTTTGTTTGTTTTTTTGTTTTGAGACAGGAGACAGGGTTTCTTTATGTAGCCCTGGCTGTCCTGGAACTTGCTATGTAGACCAGGCTCCACCTCCCCGTGCCTCCTGAGTGCTAGGATTAAAGGTGTGTGCCATCAGCTCCCAGCAGACGTTTCTTATATACACAATGTTTTTACTTGCATTCTTTACTCATTTCTGAAACATGGTATTTTTTAAGAAAAATTATAGCCTGGCGTGGTGGCACACACCTGTAATCCCAGCACTCTGGGAGGCAGAGGCAGGCAGATTTCTGAGTTTGAGGCCAGCCTGGTCTACAGAGTGAGTTCCAGGACAGCCAGAACCACACAGAGAAACCCTGTCTCAAAAAACCAAAAGAAAAGAAAAGAAAGGAAAAGAAAAGAAAAGAAAAGATAAGAAAAGAAAACAAAAGAAAAATTATATTTAACTAATTAAAGCATAAAAAGAGTCTTATGCAGCTGGGCGGTGGTGCATAAGACTTACCTTGGGAGGCAGAGGCAGGCGGATTTCTGAGTTCAAGGCCAGCCTGGTCTACAGGGTGAGGTCCAGGACAGCCAGGGCCACACAGAGAAACCCTGTCTGGTGGGGGGGGGGGGGAGTCTTATGCACCAGGCAGTAGTGGTGCACACCTTTAATTCCAGCACTCAGGAGGCAGAGGCAGGTGGACTGCTGAATTTTGAGGCCAGCCTGCTCTAAAGAGTTCCAGGACAGCCAAGATTACATTAAAAAAAAAAAAAAAAAAAAAAAAAAAAAAAAAAAAAAAAAAACTTATGCTACTGTTACAAATTTAAATATTAAACTTTTTTTAGAAACATATTTATAGGTATGTAGCAGCATGTGTGTTTGTGTATGTGTGTGTTGGGCTCGGGGAATGTGGGGGCAGTGTGCACAGAAGCTAGGAGAAGGAGCTGCATCCCTGAGGGTTGGAGTGTGGACATTACACCTGTCTGGTTAGGGAGCACGATGACTTGAACTCTGGTCCTCATGCTTGCACAGCAAGCCCTCAATCTCTGAGCCATCTCTCTAGCCCCCAGCTATTGCAGAAAAAATTTAAGTTATTTGTCTATTTCATGAGAACTAAACAATTTTAAACCAGGAAATATAATCCTTAATTCTATTTAATCAGGCACAGGTGAACTGCACCATTTACAATGTCCTAAAAGTTAGAGAAGGCACACCACTACTAATCTCTTAGTTCACAGGTTTACTGGGAAATCATCTGCATTCAGAGCAAATTACCAATTTCCATAATTACAGAAAATATTAATAGCACTTGTTTTCTTGGCACTACTGGGGATTGAATCTGAGGTCTTTCCTATGCTAAACAAGTGATTTTCCACTCAGCTACATCCTCATTATCAGTTCCTGCATTTTGGAAGTGCATGCTATGTGTCCTTAAACTTGCTATAGCACAGGTTGGCCTCAAATAGACCATCCTCTAGCCTCCATCTTCAGAATGCTGGGAATTACAGGTATGCACTACTGTGCCTGGCTTAATTTCATGGATTTTTACCATATTTTCCTTTGTTCTTGTGAATTTAGTTACACCTTACTGTAAAGACCACCAGTTGAACGGTAGAGATATAAGCAATAGATATGAATGAAACAAGAGCTTGCAGAGTATGCACTGGGTAGTCTGGGAGGGGACATAGAAGGGACACAGTTCATCATAAATGTGGGGATGATGAGGATGGGTTTCCTAAAGGAACCCAAACAATATAGGCTGAGAAGCCTATAGACACCCAGGTGGAAGCTGTTCCATTAGCAGTAAAAGCAAGGACAGAGGCAGAGCTGGGAGCCATTAGCACAACCACAACAGCCAGTCACGTGAGTGAATGGCAGTGAGGACAGAGGAGCAGTCTTGAGAGGGTCAAGGACAGAGCATCAGCATAAGACTATTTGAAAGGAAGGCTATTTGAAAACTCACAACAAAGTGCCAGCCTCAAAGGCTACGAGAGGAGAAAAACTTGGGGACTATGATTAACACTAAACTGTATTTATGTTACCCTTCTTGTTTATGTAAATTTTCTCCACCTTTTTAGTGAACCTTTATTATTCTTTATAAGAAAGTGTTTCACTTTTGAGATGAGTGATATAATTTTCATTTGTGTATATACGTAAAAATGAAACAAAGCTGAACGATTTTTGACCTTGCCCAAAGTCATTCATGATTCAACAGAACTGAATTATTAGTGTCTATAACCAGTGATTTTGTTTTCCAAGCCATTCTAAAAGTGCCATCTTTAACGCTACAGCGAGCCATCTGTAACTACTTAACTTCGCCAGCCTGCTGCGATGGCTCCCTCCCCCTTGGGAAGCCCGTCCCAGCCGAAATGAATAACCGAGAAAACAACTGCTTTGAAAATGTGACACCACAGCATTAAAATAAGACTTCAGTGTATTTGTTTCTCACAGTTTGAAACAAACTGATCCTTAGTATTGCATGGGACTGGGGCTGCACAGCGCTGGATGACTTATTAATCTACACAGTTGTTTATACTCTCCAATTCAAGTTGAATATTAACATCAGTTTTAATTTTTAGTTGAGAATTAGAGAATCAGGAGGTATGGCTCAATTCAATGGTAGAATGGATACCTACTGGGGGAAAAAAAAGAGCCAGGCATGGAATCCTAGGAGACTTGGGAGATGAGGCAGGAGACCCTTTTCATAGGTGGGGTAGTAGTTGTTGACATTTTAAGATTATTGTTCTTTCAAATGTTACATGTTGTTTTTGCATAGGAGTGGCATACTGATGTACAGGTTTTATATTTTGAAGCAGTAAAGTAAAAATTTTACCCTAAATATTACTCTAAAAAACTTTTTAGCCAGGGATGGTAGTTTGCCCCCATTAAGCCCAGCACTTAGGAGACAGAGGCAGGAGAATCTCTGTAGGCTCCAAGCCAGCCTGATCTACATAGTGAGCTACAGGGCAGCCAAGGCTATACTGAAACCTTGTCACAAACACCCAAATCTCAGCCTGGTGGTCATGGCTCATGCTTTTAATTCTAGCACTCAAGAGGCAAATGGATCTCTGTGAGTTTGAGGCCAGCCTGGTCTACAGAGTGAGTTCTAGGACAACTAGAGCTACACAGGGAAACCTTGTTGAAAGAAAACAAAACAAAAAATTCCAAATAAACAACAAAACCAAACCACCTCTCAAAAGGATTTCTTTACTTTTATTTTTTGTGTGTGAGCCGTATGTATGCTCACCACATTCGTGCTTGAGCCCACGGAGGATAGGAAAGGGCGCAGGATTCTTTGGAGTGGAGTTACAGGCAGCTTCTGAGCCACTGGATCTGGGTCCTGGAACCAAACCTCCATCTGTATGCAGTAGCAGCAAGCATCCTTCTCCAGTTTCTAAGACATTTTCAAGTTGCCTAAACCTTCACTCTTTTTTCTTAGCTACATAACTGGTTTTTGTTGTTGCTGAGGTTTGAGAAGTTTGTTTTGTTTTGGGACAGGGATGCTCTGTAGTCCTGGCTATCCTGGAAATCTCTCTGTAGACCAGGCTGGTCTCAGAACTCAAACAGATCAGTCTGCTTCTACCTCCCTAGTACTGGGATTAAAGGTATGAACGACCACTGCCCGGCAATCTAGGTAACTGTTTTAAGTCACTTCTGTGTTTACAAAGAATATAGCCCAGTGGTAGAGCACTTGGTGAACATGCATAAGACCCTAGGTTCAATTTCCAGAAAAAAACTGAAAGAAATTCAGACAATGTATCTTCTTAAGTCTTCACTATCTATTTGTAGTCAGCATTATTTCTAGGGACAGGAGAGAAGACTTGGTGACTTAGCGCACTCACCGCTCTTGCCGAGGACTGGAGTGGGGTTCCCAGGACCCACATGTCAGCAATTCATATATCAGCCTGTAACCGCAGCTCCAGAGGATTCTACACCCCTCACTTCCACAGGTACCTGCACTCACATATACACTCCTACAAAGAGGCACATAATTTCCTCAGACATCTGAGGTCAACATTCCTACTGTGACAGGTGTTTTGAGAGTCAGAGATTATGCCAGGAAATGTTGGAATCATTTCTACATGACTCATTTTTTTTTTTGGTTTTTGTTTTTTTAAATCTGGATAGAGGCTTGAACAGAAAAATGGCCCGACACTACAGTCACTAGAGTCGACACTACAGTCCTGACTCTTGTGACTAAGTCTTAAGCTTTTTGTTTTTTGTTTTTTGTTTTGGAATAAAATAAAAACTAAAACTGTCATTACACATTTTGAAACTTTTAACCCACTAAGGACCTTAAAGATACTTTACATAAACCAGCCAGCCATTTTATCTTGACTATCATCAGAACAAAATACAGTACAAAGTCTGATTTTATGTGAAGTCAGAGTATGTGTCCAATTTAATGGGAAATAATAATATTTTCTAACTGTAATTTTGCTAGTTTTAACTAAAAAACTTCTGTGCTCCATTGACAATCGCCTTCTCGACGTAATCATTTTTCTAATTGATAAGTACATTAAGATTAATCTTGTTTTCTTATCACATTTAAAAAAAACCCATCCATATCTTACCATTCCCTTCTGCACATCTCAGTTTAAAAGCCTTGAAATGCTCAGGACTGTACTATATTAACGACAGTAGGGGAGCATTCTCTAATCCTTAAACTGTCCCTACGATTCTGGAAGTGTATATGTAAAAGTAAAAACTGTCCAGATAGTACTAGTCTGAGATAAATTCCTTCACTTTGGTAAATATTTCCACTATATTTAAGTGTCTGAATCATGTATTTTTATTTTAAAAAAAATGGCATCCTGTAGGCCCTTTGATAGTTTATAAAAGAAATACTCTAAACCATTAATGCTGTTTATCCCCAGGTGGTGGTATTACACGCCATTTTATTTTTGCATTTCCCCAAAACACACTATTCCCCTGGTAATTGAACAGTTTTTTAAAAATTAATTACTAGATGGTTCATAAAGTGTGGCATCCACACAGTGCAATTCTTCAGCTCTGCTCAGTGGCCTTTCCCTTTGACAAACTGCTGCTTTTAACAGGAGAGTGGTTTGATCAGCTGTCTAGGAGGTCAGATGAAGACAAAACAGCTTTCTTTTCTAGGCCCCTCCCGGCTTTGGAGAAATCCAGGAAGTGGGTTTGAACTTAGCTGCAGTGAATCTTGCAATAGTAAACTTTTTGGGTGGTCAGAGTAACACCTTTCATTACAACTATTAGCTGAATGGCAAAAGACTCTCGGGCATTATTGCAGAACAATTCCATTTGGAAAGAAACACGATTGTAAACCGTTTCTATTTCAAGCCCATAAAAAGCAGAACTCGGATGAAAGGCAAAGCCTTGACCTTTCTATTTTAGACTTGCATCTGGGTAGCTAAGCCGTCTGCTTTCCTCCCACCTCCCACCCCATCTACTTAATGGACTGAAAATACTGCACTTAATTGCAATTTTACCCAACCAGGCTGACTTTTCTGAATTACGACCCGGTCTTTTCACCTAAAGGCTTGCTCGGTAGGGTTTTACTTACCCTTCCTTCCCAATTCCTCCCTACCGCTCTCAATTATGAGCTGTCAAATGTCTGTAAAGTATGATACTAGGCTCTCACGTAGGAAAGCCATCTATGGAGCCTTTCCATTTCAACGGTGAGCGCCTGACGGAAAATCTAGGGGTCTGGGCTCCTCTGGACACCGACGGTATTTAGCTTTGTTGCGGTTATGTAGAAAGGCACCTCTTACAGTCCATAAAGGAGTCGCGCGTCCCCACCGCCCAGCAAGGAATGCAGCCCGGGAAAGGACAGACAGGCGAAGGTGGGAGGAAATCCCGGGAAGAAAGGCGCTGGGAAGAATGGGGAGCCCAAGACGGGAGGGAAGACCTTGGCAGGAAGGCTCCGGAGAAGGGTGTGCGAAGTGGCCGAGAAGCTGGCCCAGAGGGCCGGCGAAGATGGGCCGGGGGCAGGTGGGTGCCCTGCGGGGACACGGGTGGCGGGGACACGGGTGGCGGGGACAGGGACCCAGGCCAGCACCCCGGGGATGGCGGCCCACCCGAGGCCGAGCCCCGCTACTTAACTATTTGTAGAGCTGCTGCAGGCACAGGTCCAGGCTCTCGCCCTCCACCTCCTCTCGGGTGATGCGCTCCGACAGCGGCCGCGGGAGCGGGGGCAGCGGCGGCAGCTGCGGCTGCGGCGGCGGCGGCACGGCCGAGTGCCCCGGGGCAGCCGCTTCCTCCTCTTCCTCCTCCTCGCCCTCCGCCGCCGTCTCCTCCTCCACCGCCTCCTCTTCGGGTTCGGGGTCTTGGTCCTGCTCCCCCTCCTCGGCCGCCTCTACCGTCTCACCGTCTTCCCCCGGTTCCTCCCCCGAAGCCTCGGCCGCCTCAGCCGCAACCAGCTCTGCTTCGGGCTCGGGCTCGGGCTCGGATTCGGGTTCGGGCTCTGGCTCGCCGCCGCCGCACGGTCCGCGGAACTCGCCCAGGAACAGCTCCAGGAAGCGCCGGTAAGTTTTCTCTTCAGGGATGCAGCCCGCCATCGTTGCTCATGCCCCGAGGTCCACCGGGAAGGGGGTGGGAGGTGAGCCCAGGAGGAGGAGGGGGCTGCTTCGGAGCCTCGCCTCCCGCTACGGAGGGGGAACGGCCGCACCGGCACCGGCGATCAGCACTGGGTTGCCTGGAGAGGGCTCCCGCAGGCGTGCGCGCCACCGAGCTCGGACGTGCGCGGCCCGGGGGCGGGGGCGGAGCGCGCCACCCCTCTCCGGTCTGGAGGGAAAGTTGGTGGCGGGCGCGCGCACAGGGTCCGGCGGCGGCCCACCCGCAATCCCTACCGAGAGCTCAGCCCACGCTGCCTAGAGACTGTCGCCATAGCAACCGGTTCTAATTAAGAATTCCAGGGTCCCTCCCGTCGAGTCTGTAGAGTGGTAAGGACGCTGGACTCCTGCACTCCAACTTCGAATGGTCTTTGTTGGGTGAAGACCCTAGTTTCATGTTATGCATGAAACTGAGACATCTCTGTTGGTTCCACCAGGAGTGTACTGACTTCAGTTTCCTTATCTGCTTGCCTTGCCTTAGTATATCTCTTGATTCGATGGAACTCAGTAAACACCTTTTAACTGATGATATGCCTTGAAAAAGTAGGGATGGGGAACAAGCACCCAAAAGGATAGTTTCCTTTGCCCGGGTTCTTTCATTAGATCCTATGTATCCTCCTTTCTCAAAAAGATGAACGTGAGAAATTAAATAGTAATTCACTTGCCTAAAAGTCAAGACTTTCTGTGGCATTGAGTAGAGTCCAGATCTAAGTCTCCAAAGCCTTTAAAATCTTTCCCCTTAACTCTGCTCTATGAAAATCTGTGCCTCGAATCCACACAATGTCTTATTTATATAGGGCTTTGCAGTTTACACGTGTTCGTCTCTAATCCTCACTACAGCCTTTTAAGGCAAAAGATATTACCGTTATGATTCTGTTTTACAGATGAGGAAACAAGCCTTAAAAACAGTGACTTTGCTCAAGGTCAGAAGCAAGCAAAGCAACAAGAATTCAATCCGTGGTTGAAATGGTAGATTTCACTTGTAAGTTTTCCATCACCCCCAAACCCCTCCCTAGTTTCTGTAAAATGCATGTCATTACATTATATTATCCTATCATATAATCTGTATTTTTGTCTATATTTTGTTCCTCCTCACCACCTCCTGTGTCTCTTCTTACTCCCCCCAAGCTAGAACTGAAACGACTTTAAATTATTCTAATTTTCTTACCAAACTATATGCAAACCTATTATTTTCAGGCTTCATGGTGGTGGTGGTGGTGGTGGGTGCTTGGAGGGTGTTGTGTTATACAGCTGGATGGATGATAGCATCATTGCCACACACTGCCACATCCATGGCAGCATGTAATTCAGCACAAACATAGTGATTCTTTTCCTCTGCTTTGAAAAAACATGTACTCACAAATTATCCACTCCATCTCTCCATTTATTGTTTCTGGGTTTCAGCTGGATTTAGGATCTGAAATACCATTTCCAGTCAGTTATTAATGACAGAAGAGGGTGCGTTCTCGCCAACTGTTTTCCTATAATACTGTATTTTTAAATCCCTGACCTGATACTGTTATTTTAAGATTAAGTGGGTTGAACTTACTAATGGTATCATGTAAAATAGAGTTCTTTGCTCTCTCCTAGGTCAAGATTAAATAATACATGATAGAAAGTATATAGTAAATAATGCACTTGGAATTTTCTATTTTTTTTCCTAAGATGAATGGAAAGACTCAACTAGTCTGTAGAAAGAAACTGTTCCATGGGGTACCAAGAAAGCCCTCAAAGTCATTTCAACCTACCTGCTTATTGCCGTTTCAGAAAAACTAGAAAAGAGCTGGTGTGGTGGCACAGCCCTTATTCCCAGTACTCTGGAGGCAGAGGCCAATGGCACTCTGAGTCCTAGGTCAGCCTGGACTAACTATCAAGTCCCAGGTCATCCAGGGCAATGTAGTAAAACCTTGTATAATTAATAATAATAACAATAACGATAACAATAACAATAATAATACTAACTAGAAGGGAGTGACAACTTTCTAAGCTGCAGCAACTTTAAACGTCAATTTTACATTCCAACAAACTCTTACTATCCCCAGTTTTAACATGGTGACATTTAGTTCAGGAGTGCGTAGCTGTCAACGGTAACAATTCATGTCAAGCTACACCTTCTTACCTCAGAATGTAGCCGCCTCCCTCATTTAGATGACATTTGTGACATTAATTTATGACTCAGCCCACACATCAAAGGGAAATGATATATGTTGGTAAAACAGTACTTCTAAGAATAAAAGGAAAAGCCCACACCTCTGCTGCTGGAAATGAGAGGCGTCTTTGCTTATATTAATGAAGACACTCCTTTACAGAGATCAATATGGATCCTATTGCATTCTTCTTAGCAAGGAAACTTTGTCAGCGGCTGCTGGCAGCCGGGGTAGGATCTCAAAGCAGCTGTGTAGGTGGGCTTGCCAATGTCAGGTCGCGGTCTGTTCTTCCCCTCACTCTGCTTCCCTCTCTCCTCACTCCTCCAAGTCCATTCTATTGCGATTTTATCTAACAGGAAATGTGATGAGGCCTGGCACATTCTCAGACTGTGAGTTGTTTCCTACATTCAGTTGGTTTTTCTCAGACCACCTGAGCATCCTTCCCCACTCTGAACATAGTTTGTTCCTTATTCTCATCTTTGTATTTGTGTGCATCTTCCCTGGGAAATAAGACCATACTTTACTGCCATTGTATTTCAAGACAAATTTCGTTATTAGTACTTGATATGATTTTAGGATTGCTGAAATATGTAATGAATTTTTTATTAAAAACTTAAGCTATGGGCTGGTGAGATGGTTCAGCGGTTAAGAGCACTGACTGCTCTTCCAAAGGTCCTGAGTTGTTGAAATCCCAGCAACCACATGGTGGCTCACAACCATCTGTAATGAGATCTGATGCCCTCTTCTGGTGTGTCTGAAGACAGCTACAGTGTACTCACATATAATAATAAATCTTTTTTTAAAAAAACCTCAAGCTATGAAAAAGTATAATGTATACAGAATGTAAAGTGATTTCTTTTGAGATATCTTTCTTACAAAAAGTGTCCTTTTAAGACCTTAGCTTGTTGAAGGAAATGCACACTATCATGTCATGAATTTTCATGGTAATGTTTGTAAGGGTAGAAAAATGTTGAATTGCCAGGCAGTGGTGGCGCACGCCTTTAATCCCAGCACTTGGGAGGCAGAGGCAAGTGGATTTCTGAGTTCGAGGCCAGCCTGGTCTACAGAGTGAGCTCTGGGACAGCGAGGGCTATACAGAGAAACCCTGTCTCGAACCCCCCCCCCCAAAAAAAAAGAAAGAAAGAAAAAGAAAAAAGAAAAAAAGAAAAAGAAAAAGAAAAAAAGAAAAGTGTTGAATTTAGTAGCTTCTTGTATAACCAGACATTTTCTCAGATATTTACCCAAGAGAAATAACTTGTGATATACACAAAAACATACATGAAAACCTGTTCCTAAATGTTCGCAGTTCTATTTATAATATCTCAGACCTGGAAGCAATATGAACAGGCAAGATTTGTGGTATATTCACACAGTAGAATACTACACAATAAAGATAGATGAACTAAGGCTGGGCAGCTAGTGGCACACACCTGTGATCCCAGCACTTGGAAGACAAAGGCGGGTGGATTTATAAACTAGATGGCCTAAATAGCAAGATCCAGGACAACCAAGAATACATAGAGAAACCCTGGCTTGAAAGAAAGAAAGAAAGAAAGAAAGAAAGAAAGAAAGAAAGAAAGAAAAAGAAAGAAAGAAAGAAAGAAAGAAAGAAAGAAAGAAAGAAAGGGAGAGAGAGAGAGAGAGAGAGAAAGAAAGAAAGAAAGAAAGAAAAGGAAGGAAGGAAGGAAAAGAAAGGAAAAGAAAAGAAAGAGGAAAAGAAGGAAAGAAAGAAAGGAAGGAAGGAAAGAAAGAGGAAGGGAGAAAGAAAACAAAACAAAAAAACAACAACAAAACAAAAAACAAAAGGAGAACTAGGCTAAATGTAGTAGTACATACCTGGAACCTCAGCACTCAGAATACAATAGGACAAAAAGAAAAACAGGGAACAAAGAAAAGAAGGGAAGGAGAGGAGAGGGGAAGGGAGGGGAGAGGAGAGGAGGGGAGGGAAAGGGAAGGGAGGGGAGAAAAGGGGAAGGGAGGGGTGAGGAGGGGAGGGAAAGGGAAGGGAGGGAAGAGGAGAGGAAGAGAAAAATAAAGAGTTGAAGCCAAGTCTTGGTACATAGTAAATTAAAGGCCAGTCTGGGCTACCATGCGATCCTCTTATATCAAAACAATCAAACAAACAAACCAAAAAAACAGACACACTGGATAAACCTCAGAAACATACTGAGAGGGCTGGAGAGATGGCTCAACACTTAAGAGTTTCTCATGGCTTCCCTTGTAGAGAACCTTAATTTAGTTTAGAGCACCCAGATGGAGGCTCAGTTCTAGGAGATCAAACGTCCTCTTCTGGCCTCTTTGGATTCCGGGCATGAATTTGGTACATATACATATTTACAGACAAACACATACAATAAAACATACTGAGACACGAAAGAGAGTTTGGCTCAGTTTTTTTTATTTTGCAGAGGCCATGGGTTTGATTCCCAGTCCCCACACAGCAGCTCACATCCTGTATAAGTCCAGTTCCTGGGAATTGGACACCCTCTTCCGGCCTCTGCAAGTACAAGACAGGCATATGGTACACAAGCAGTGCATGCAGGCAAAACACTGATACACATAAAATAAAACTATTTTCAGTTGCATAGAAGAATTTGTATTATATGGTTTTATCCATATATGATATATCCAATAGATGATGACATCCTAAAAAAAAAACAGGCAAGACTAAACCAGATGTGGTATGGTTGGGGCCACACGCCTATAATGCCAGCCTCAGGAGTCTGAGATAGGAAGATTGCAAGTTTAAGATCCGTCTAGGCTCCATAGCTAGAACATCTCAAGAAAAACAAACAAATAAGCAACAGCAAAACAGGCGGAACTAACCAGATGTGGGCAAACAGGCTTTTCTTTGCATGAAACTGAGGCTGAGTAGGAATTTATGGAAAAGTATCGAGAGTGAATATTGTGAGTTCAGTAACACATTCTCTTTCACTGAGTGTGGTGGTGCACACCTTTAATCTCAGCACTCAGGAGGCAGAGGCAGCAGATCTCTGTAAGTTTAAAGCCAACCTGGTCTACAGAGTGAATTCCAGGACAGCCAGAGAAAGCTACAAACAAAACAAAACAAAAAATATTCTCTATTTAACTGGGTGGTTATATGAGTTATGAGTTATTAACTTATCAAAGTATACATTAAAGATAATAAGGATGTACCTCATTGGTAGAGCACTTGCCTGGTGTGTAAAAGGTCTAAAACGTGCATTTTAAATAAGTACTTTGTACATAAATTATATCTTAATAAAGTTGATTTTTTTCAAACTATTTTTTTATTCGATATATTTTTTTATTTACATTTCAAATTATTTCCCCTTTTCTAACCCCCCACTCCCCGAAAGTCCAGCAAGCCCCCTTCTCTCCCCCGTCCTCCCACCCACCCCTTCCCACTTCCCCGTTCTGGTTTTGCCGAATACTGCTTCACTGAGTCTTTCCAGAACAGGGGGCAATAAAGTTGATTTTTAAAGCGTTGACTTCAGTGTTGATCCTTATCCTTGTGGCTGTCACCCCAGCCTCTCCTCCCTTGTCCCACTCTGTATTCTGCAGAGCTGACCCATTTAGGCTGCACTCACCAGGCTCCACTGACAGCGGCCTTTCAGTTGTCACTGCCCAGTGGGAGGTACTGACAAGAAGTTATAAGTGAGGAGGGCAAAAAATACCACAGCATTGCTTTGTTCAGTCCTGAGCCTGCTTCCTCGCCTCTGTAGTTTGCTCCCCTCCAGTGTCTGTCCACTGGACTTCAGTCTGTGGAGAGTGACCTGCATCCATGAGCTCTGCAAACATCCTCTGCCATCCCTGTCTCGAAAAACAAAAACAAAAAAATAATTATAATTTATAAATTTATAATTTATCTCCAGTTGATAGTCTCTTAGTTATGGAAATCTAGATTATATGTTCTATCTTTTCTAAAATATGTCTGTCTTATATGTTTATAGGGAAAAATAGAGATACTGCTTTGAAAAACCTCAATTGTTATATTCCTAATTTCTTTTTTGTTGTTGTTGTTGTTTTTGGTTTTTTTTTGGGGGGGGGGGGTTGAGACAGGGTTTCTCTGTGTAGCCCTGGCTGTCCTGCCACCACTGCCTGGCTATATTCCTAATTTCTAAAGTCAATGATTTGAAGCAAATATCATATCTCAAATAATAAAGCATGCTTTATGCTTCTAAGTGGTTTTTATATTTTTAAGAAAACAGCAGCTGGGAGTGGTGGTACATGCCTTTAATCCCAGAACTTGGGAGGCAGAGGCAGGCAGATTTCTGAGTTTGAGGCCAGCCTGGTCTACAGAGTGAGTTCCAGGACAGCCAGGGCTACACAGAGAAACCCTGTCTCGAGAAATAAAAAAAAAAAAAGAAAAAAGAAAAGGAAAGGAAAGGAAAGGAAAGGAAAAAGAAAAAGAAAAGAAAGAAAAGAAAGAAAAGAAAAGAAAATAGCATAATAATAAGATATATATTTAGCTCCTGTCCAGTGGCCTTCAAGTTAATGCTTATGCAAATGCTCAAGGCTAGGCCTAGTAATGAATGTTGTGCTTTTACTATTTTAAAAGCTGGATTTGGGCTAGAGAGGTGGCCTAATGGATTAGAGCATTTGCTCTTCCAGGGGACCTGAGTTTAGTTCTCAGCACCAACTTCACGCTGGGCACAACTTCCTGTAACTTCAAACCCAGGGGATCCAATGCCCTCTGCTGATCCTTGAGGGTACCTACACACATGTAGCATGCATGCATAGAAACTTTTAAATTTTTTCTAAAAGGTCAGGCATGATGATGCATGCCTTTGATCCTAACACTCAGGAGGCAGAGGCAATGAGTTCAAGGCCAGCCTGGTCTATGTAGTGAGTTCCAGGACAGCCAGGACTCTATAGAAAGACCTTGTCTGATAGATAGATAGATAGATAGATAGATAGATAGATAGATAGATAGATAGATAGACAGATAGATCTTTGAAAAATAAATATGAGCTATGAAAGAGAAGAGAAAGCTAATTATTTTTCTAGTTCTAACTCTGCCAAGTATTTTTTTGTTTTGGTGGTGGAAACATGCTTAAATATACATTCTAGGGGACTGGAGAGATATCTCAGAGGTTAAGAGCACTGGCTGCTCTTCCAGAGGTCCTGAGCTCAATTCACAGCAACCACATGATGGCTCACAACCATCTGTAATCAGATCCTATGCCCTCTTCTGGCGTGTCTGAAGATAGCAACAATGTAGTCATAAATTAAATAAATCTTTAAAAAACACATTCTATAGTGAAAATCTAAAATCCAATGTTGAGCCCCACAGTTTCTACTGTAAAAGAGAAGTTCATTGACATATCATTTTTGGGGTCTGGATAATTTTAGTATGTGAAGGTTTGTTCACATACTAAAATGTGAATGGTTTTGTATTGATTTTTTGTTTGTTTTGTGACAGGGTTTTTCTGTATACCCTTGCATGTAGCCCTGGCTATCCTCTATAACCAGGCTGCCTACCTACCTCTGCCTCCTGAGTGCTGTGGTTAAAGATGTGTGCTAACTACTACCTGGCTTTTGGGGGGTTTCTTTCTTTCTTTCTTTCAAAGATTTATTTATATAAGTACACTGTAGCTGCCTTCAGACACTCCAGAAGAAGGCATAAGATTTCATTACTGATGGTTGTGAGCCACCATGTGGTTGCTGGGAATTGAACTCAAGACCTCTGGAAGAGCAGTCAGTGCTCTTAACCGCTGAGCCATCTCTCCATCCCTTTTTTGGTTTTTCAAGACAGTTTTCTCTGTTTAGCCCAGGCTTTCCTGGAATTCACTATGTATATCAGGCTGGCCTCAAACTCAGAAATCCCCCTGCATCTGCCTCTGATGTACTGGGAATAAAGGCATGCACCACCACCACCCATCCAATTTTTTTTTAATTTGCAATGTTTTTAATATAATAGAGTTAAAACCAAAAGGATAATATGTAAAAAAAAAAAAAAAAAAAAAAAAAAAAAAAAACTTTTAAAATATTAACGTGTCGGCCGGGCAGTGGTGGCGCACGCCTGTAATCCCAGCACTCCGTGAGGCAGAGGCAGGCGGATTTCTGAGTTCGAGGCCAGCCTGGTCTACCAAGTGAGTTCCAGGACAGCCAGGGCTATACAGAGAAACCCTGTCTCGGAAAAAAAAAAAAAAAAAAATTAACGTGTAGGGCTAGAGAAATGGGTCAACAGTTCGAACATTTGCTGTCGCTTGTAGAGGACTTGAGCTCGGTTCCCAGCACTGTGACAAGAGGCTCACAGCCGCCTGTAATACCAACAAGGGAACCGGATGTCCTCTCTTGGCCTCCAGAGGCCTCACCCACAAACACTGAAAGTGTGATACATGCTCTTAACCACTGAGCCATCTCTCCAGCCCCCAGGTACATAGTTAAAAATTTTTAAACTTTTGAAATTAATTTAATTAAAATCTTTTTTTAAAAAAAGATTTATTTATTTATTTATTTTATGTATATGAGTATACCATTACTGTCTTCAAACATGCCAGAAAAGGGCATCAGATCCCATTACAGATGGTTATGAGACAGACACCATGTGGTTGCTAGGAATTGAACTCAGGACCTCTGGAAGAGCAGAGAATACTCTTAACCTCTAAGCTATCTCTCTGGCCCTAATTAAAACCTTTTAATAAAATAGCGTCACCAAATCATCTTAGTAGAGTACCACAGAACATCTGACAACAAACTGAGTACATCAGAAATTATTTCAAATAGGTTCCTTGATCAATAGCTGTGTTTTTTAAATCATCCCCATTTGCAGCCAAAAAAAAAAATGCTTGCTATAATAATGTTTAATTCCTTTCCTTTTTCAGGCTATATTGTCATTAGCAGGAATGGGCCAAAGCTACCAAAATTAAAATTCACTCCAAGCAGCAACAAGCCATATAAATGTTACCAGTTTTAAAAGCAAATAAGTAGCCGCAAATAGGTTCTAGTCTTTTTTAAAGTTATACATATACTTATAGATAACAAACTTTCTTTTTATCTAGCATTGTTCTGTGACCAACCAAAATGTAGACTTAGGAGGACATCCTTACAGAAGAAGAGGGCAGGGTCTGATGGTAATCTGATGCTATAAACGTTGGCACGTGGCATGCTCTTCCCATAATGAATGATTCTTCTAAAGTGAATTGACTACTAAAATATCAATAGTTTCTGACTAATTTTCAATATACAAGACCAGAAAGTACTTCTTGGTAATAAAAATTTACTTTTATTATCATCTAATTTTAATTACCTTTATGTGTTCACTTAGAATGAGTACATGGAAAAACCCCTAATGATACTGAGCATGCCCTCTCAGTTAGGTCAGCTAGCAGACGCCCATCACTCTGCAGCATTCATTAAAACCAAAGCAAAGCAAACGCAAAACCTAACAGCAAAGCAGCAGCCTTTTCAATAAAAACGGAACAGGCAGCTAAATCTGAAAATTCCTAACAAGGACATTTTCTACACTTAGATCTTGCTAATACTTCCTTCTTCGCTAATGGAACTGAGCCACAGTAACATGTGTGGCCAGAAGAGAAGATGAAATGACTCCGTTAACCTAGCGGGCCGCGGCATATGGCAATCATAGGTGGTAGACTAGCTGTGGCCGACAAGAGTAGAAGCAAGCCATGTGGCACAGACGTTATCAATTACCACACATGGTGACCGTGCTGACACTGTGCATCTTTTCCAGGAAGGAAATGACTTGGGCATATGAAGTCGTTTGCTGCCTTGTGAAAGGGTGATCTATAAATGACATATCTGGCACCAAGCCAGCACACGCTGTTTTCTGCAATTAAGCCAAGGCTCAATCTGATTAACCCTTACTGCATACCTAATATGGTAGTTATTTGCAAAAAGGTAGTAATCAAGGTATATATCCAAAATAAGCATAGGTCTTTCAAAAGTAAATTTATTTTCAAATAATGACCTGGTGATATTTGCTTATAATCCCAGCACTTAGGGAAAGACCCAGGAAAATTCCAGGCTAACATGAATTATACAGAAACTCAAACAAACAAACAAACAAACCCTGTCTCAAAACAAAACAAAACAAAACAACCAGATAGCTCAGTGGTTAAGAACACTAGCTGTAGCCAGGCGGTGGTGGCACACACCTGTAATCCCAGCACTTTGGGAGGCAGAGGCAGGCGGATTTCTGAGTTTGAGGCCAGCCTGCTATACAGAGTGAGTTCCAGGATAGCCAGAGCTATACAGAGAAACCCTGTCTGGAAAAAAACAAATTCAAACACCCCCTCAAAAACAAACAAACAAACAAACAAACAAAAACCCACTAGCTGTTCTTCCAGAGGGCATGAGTTCAATTCTCAGTATTTACCTAGTGGCTCACAAGCTCAGTACTAAAAGACCCAGTGGCATGAGACACACAGGTGGTATGTGGTACATAGACACACATGCAACCAGAAAACCTATTCGTATCATTTAAAAAACCAATTATATTTCAAATATCCTGTTAAATTACCACATAAAAAATCTGAATTTTTATAACACTGGAATTTTTATATCATATACATGCCAGTGATTTCAAAACTCCTTAGAAATCAAGCCTATGAGGAAAGTTCAAGATGTCCATGTCTAAGGAAATAAACTTGTAATTATTTCTTCTAAGCACTATCAAAAAAATTAGAATGCAAAGCAATGTGGTGAGCACTGTGCTTTTAGAAACTGCTGAGCATTGGGTGTGGCGGCACACACTTTTAAAGCCAGCACTGCGAAGAGCGAGAGAGGCTCACGGGCAGCCAGGTTGGTTTTCTACTGCTTCAAAGTAAACTATGCTCGCACTTAAGTAACTAGAACTGAGATCACCTGACACTTCCACAGCCCTGTACCTTGACTGAGTTGACTACCCGGGTCTCACTTGCAGGTGCTAAAGAGCCCTTGTGAACTGAAAAATGTGATCATTCGTCTAGGCTACATGTTGAAGATAACATACTCCCATTATGCTTTTGTTTCATTTACATTGGAAACACTCGTTACAGGAGGTGAGACAGGTCACGTTAGCCCATGCTGGCTTCCACGTCCTATGTGCTCAAGGCTAGACTTTAATTCTGATTCTCCTGCCTCCGACTCCCAAATGCTGGAATTCCGTTGTTTTGTTGTTTGTTTTTATCCTATGAGTGTTTCTCTGCATGTATGTGTATGTACCACATATGTATCTGGTGTCTTTGGAGTCCAGAAGAGGGCGCTGGCTCCCTGGAACTTAAGTTAGAGATGGATGAGAGCTTCCACGTGGGTGCTGAGAACCCAGGTCCTTAGAAAGAGCAGCAGTTGCTCTTAACTGCTGAGCCCTTCGCCAGTCCCAGTGCTGGGCGCTCATTTGTGCCACTGTAGCACCTCCCAATATGTGAATATATGAGACATAAGAACCTGATTCATGGCCAAGCTGACTGTTGATGCCTAGCTGTGTACTGAGCTTAGCAAATGATGCCCACTGTAGCATGCTACACGTAACATCTGTAACACAGCCTAGAGTATACAAACTTCTTACATGTGACTTAGGACTTTATGTTCTAGCCAGGCCTGTCCACACAGCCTATACGCTTAGCTAAGTAGCTCAGGAGGCTGAAATGTGAGGATCACTAGCTCAAGGCTAACCTAGGCAACAAAGTCAAGAAAATTGTTGGGTATTGTGTGTGTGTGTGTGTGTGTGTGCTGTTTGCTTGAGACAGGGTTTCTCTGTGTAGCTATGTCCATCCTGGAATTCTCTATGTAGACTAGGCTGGCCTTCAATCCAGAGATCCGTCTGGTCCTGCTTGGCTTGAGAAGATTGTTTTGGGGTTTTGCTTGTTTTAAGGTTGAGGATGTAACTCGGTGGTAGGGCACATGGTGGTAGGTCTTAGAGTCAATGAACAGTAAAAAATAAATAAAGATGAAGTGAGTGTCCCAAATGAGGGGATGGAACATAGTTTGTATTAGCTAGTCTCATGAGGAAGCAGTGATTGGTCAAATCAGAAATTAGACTCTTTCAGACTCAACAGGACCTACTGCACCCCTCTGTCAAAAGAAGGGTCAAGCAATTTAAAGTACCGCAATGTTTATCTTCATGAGTTTATGACCAAGTTCAGAAACCTGAACTTAGGAGCTCAGAAATATGCTCTGAACTTAATTGCCTAGGATACAATTGAGTGCTAAAGTATAGGAAACCAATACATAAAGTCCACAATAAGAATGTGAATCACAGTGAGAACTATTAATTCCAAAGTGATAGGGGCAGACAAATGCCTTTAATCCCAGCATTTGGGAGGCAGAGGCAAACAGATCTCTGTGAGTTCAAGGCCAGTCTGTGGTACACAGTGAGCTTCACGCTACTGAGAGTTATGTGATGAGACCTTGCCTTGTGTGTGTCTTCATTTAATTTTTTTCTAAGAACTAGTGTACTTCCCATAATTGAACTGGTTAGTTTTTTATAATTATATTTTTATCTTGGAGCCTCAAGTTTTATGGCTTCTTGACATAAATTCTCTTTACATTACTGCTTGGTTTTTGTCATTTATCTTGCAACTTCTTATTTTTGAAAGTAGGTAGGATGTAATCTTGCATTCTCACTACATCCTTTTTGAGTGAGTACAATTTTTATATCTTCATAAAAACCAATGACACAAACAAAACCACATTTAAAGTAATAGTGTACTTAAATCTCACATCTCACTACACAGAATGGGAGTCAAATGGACAGTTGAAATAGCAAAATCCCTCTGTCAAAGGTGAGCTGGGACCAAAAAGAGGCAAAGAAATAGACTGTGGTCAAAAATACATGGAATCTTGTCAACATATTTTATACCAAAATCAGTTCTAAGGGAGCAAAATGTTCTGTAAATTTTAACAGTAACAGTAAATTTAGGCACTGATGTTAACTAAAAATACATATTATGAACAGTCAGCCTCTTTCCTGTAACTCAATATGTTTTTTGAAAGCAATAGAATACCAGCTTTGCCTCAAAACTGAAATTCAACATATTCTAGTAGTAATCCCAATATTGATTTTTATTATGTTTTATTTGTTTGTTTTTGACACAGGGTCTTGCTGTATAGCTAACGCTAGCCTGAAATTAATAGCAACCATCCTGCCTCAGCCTCCTGAGTGCTGGGATTATAGACGGGCAGCAATCACCTCTGTGATCTTGAAAGTAAATATGTCTCTTTCCAGTATCTCCAGTACTAATCATGTATCGTGACTGCCTTATAATGTCTCTGTAAAAATAGAAGCCATGATATCAAACAATGACTTAAAAACATTTTATGTGGTTTTTTTTGACTCTTTTGTGACTAAGGCCATGATGTGGAAAATAAAGATGCCCAAACAGGCATGGTGTCTGGAAGTCTCAGGCAGAGTGAGATGCTGGTCTTCTAACTTTAATCCTACAATCGTTCTATCACATTATGCTATAATTCTACCACTAACTGCAGAAAATTGATTAAGAACATTACTGACAAAACCCAGTGGGGTTGGAGATGGCTCAGCAGTTAAGAGCAAGCACCTGTAACCCTGGTGTTCCTGTGGCACATCTGGAGGTAGAGACCAGAGAATCCCTAGAGGCTTGCAGACCAGCTGTGTCCTGGACCATACAAAGAGATGCTGTCTGAAACAAGACTGAAAGCAAGGACCAACCTGAGGTTGTCCTCTGACCACCCCATCTGGACTGTGATCACATACAACCACATTCACCCAAATATACAAAAGTGCATACAAACACATGCATTATAGGAAAAATATTGGTAGAACTCTTCCTTCTCTTCTTCCTCTAACCTCTCCCACTCTCTCTCCCTCCCCTCCCCACCTCTGAAACAGGGTTTCTGTGTGTATACCTGGCTGGCCTTGAACTCTCAGAGATCAACCTGCCTTTGCTTCTTAAGTGCTGGAATTAAAGGCATGTGCCACCATCACCTAAGCTATGATTTTCTTGAGTATGTGCATGTGTGTGTGTGTGTGTGTGTGAGAGAGAGAGAGAGAGAGAGAGAGAGAGAGAGAGAGAGAGAGAGAGAGAGAGAGAGAATGTGTGTATGGGCATATAGAGGCTAGATTACAACTCAGTGCATTCCCCAGTTGCTGTATACCCTGCCCTTTTAAGACGGGGCCTCATTGGACCAGGCCCACAGATTCAACTGGGCTGACTGGCCCATGTACTCCAATGATCTGCCTGTCTCAGCCTCCTCAGTATTGAGACCACAAGTGCACAGGGTTTTTTTTGTTTTTGTTTTTTTGTTTTTTCAAAAAACAGGGTTTCTCTGTGTAGCCCTGGCTGTCCTGGAACTCACGCTGCAGACCAGGTTGGCCTCGAACTCAGAAATCCGCCTGCCTCTGCCTCCCAAGTACTGGGATTAAAGGCGTGCGCCACCACAGTCTGGCTTGTTTGTTTTTTCAAGATCGAGATTTCTCTGTAGCTTTGACAGTCCTGAAAGTTACTCTGTAGACCAGGCTGGCCTACAAAAAAATGCCCGCAGTGGTGGCACACGCCTTTGATCCCAGCACTCGGGAAGCAGAGGCAGGCAGATTTCTGAGTTCGAGGCCAGCCTGGTCTACAGAGTGAGTTCCAGGACAGCCAGAGCTACACAGAGAAACCCTGTCTCGAAAAACAAACAAACAAACAGCACCAACCACACTGGGAGCTAGAGGAATGCTCCAGCAGTTAATAGCACTGGCTGCTCTTGCAGAGGACCTAGGTTCAGTTCCCAGCACCTACATGGTATCTCAGAACTGCCTGTAACACCAGTTCCAAAGAATCTGAGCTTTATAGGCCCAGGCACACACATAATATAGAGATACATATGCAGTCAAAAAAGTCCTGTATCTTGGGACTGTTGCTTGGGCTGGCTTTCATCACTTAACAAATACTTGAGATAACAGATGATTGTGGCTTAGTTTTGAAGGCTGCAGCCCATGGTGGGACACCCATTGCTTCCAGGCCTCTGGTGGGTTTCCAGATGACAAGGGCAGATGTGCACATGACAGGCTAAGCTGCTCACCCCAGGACTAGGAAATGAGAGAAAATGGAGACTTGGAGTCTCACAATCCTCTTTGAAGTGCACTCTCAATGATCTAAAGATCTCAAGCTTTTCGGGGCCCCATTTCTTAGTTCCTACGACCTTCCAATCATATCCCCTGGGAATTAACACATTAACCTTTGGTGGATCCTTAAGAGTCACATTATATCAATATCCATGTATGTATATCATGACCTTACCAGAATCATGGCCATAACAGGAAATAAAAGGAAACCTGTTTCTTTTTAGTTGACCATATAATCGAACCCCAAGATGAAATCCAAATGCAACTCATGTCTGCCAGGTAGACCTGTTTGTCAGAATGAACTTGAGACAGGGTCTCATGTAGCTCAAGCTGGTCTCAAATTCTCTAAGTACCTGAGGATGGCCTTGGATTCCTAATCCTCCTGCTCTACCTTCAGGTGCTAGAATTGAGCTCTCCAGAAAGACTTTTATCTGCTTCCCTTATCTCACCTTGGGAAACAGGCTCATATAAACTGGAGACAATAAATAAACCATCACCAGTTAAAACCAAGTAACAGAAAATGCTAGGGGAAGTCTGCATTTAAATAACTGATAAAGAATAACCATCTGTCTCAGTAAGGGTTTCTATTCCTGCACGAACATCATGGCCAAGAAGCAAGTTGGGGAGGAAAGGGTTTATTCAGCTTACACTTCCCAGACTGCTGTTCATCACCAAAGGAAGTCAGGACTGGAACTCAAGCAGGTCAGGAAGCAGGAGCTGATGCAGAGGCCATGGAGGGATGTTTCTTACTGGCTTGCTTCCCCTGGCTTGCTCAGCTTGCTTTCTTATAGAACCTAAGACTACCAGCCCAGGGATGGTACCACCCACAAGGGGCTCTTCCCCCTTGATTACTAATTGAGAAAATGACTTAGAGCTGAATCTCATAGAGGCCTTTCCTCACCTGAAGCTCCTTTCTTTGTGATAACTCCAGCATATGTCAAGTTGACACAAAACCAGACAGTACACCATCTTTGAAAAATCAAACTTTCAAATAGCTGAGGCCTGGTTCAGTAGTAGAGCATTTGTTTAGCAAGTTTCCAGAACATAGCAAATAAGAAAAAAATTTTTAAAAAAGCAAGAGAAAAGGACTGGGTTTTTCTCTCTGACCCTTCAGAAGGTATGAAGGACTGATAGCACCTTATTTTTAGGTCAGTAAGGCTGATTTCAGATTCCCAAACTACAAAATAATACTTTTTAATATTTTCTTAGTGTTGGGGATTGACTCCAAGGTATAAAGTGGTAGGCTCTACCACTTTCTATGATTCCCAGCCCCACAAACCTGTAGTCTTTAAACCATTATAATTAAATGTTTATTATAGTAGAAGCATGAAAACTAATACAAGTAGGGGCTGGAGAGATAGCTCAGCAGTTAAGAGCACTGACTGCTCTTCCAGAAGTCCTGAGTTCAATTCCCAGCAACTACATGGTGGCTTACAACCATTTGTAATGGGATCCCAATGCCCTCTTCTGGCATGTCTAAAGATAGTGACAGTATGTGTATGTATATATGTATATGTATGTATATATATATATGTATATATATATATGTGTGTGTGTGTGTATACATACTTTAAAAAGCTAATATAAATAACTCAAAATAAATTATATGCTTATTAAAATATTGTTTCTTTTTTTTTCCTTTATATTTTGGCGTATGTCTGTGTGTAACAATGCCCACGTGGAGGGGTTAGGAGACATTTTGCAGGGCTTCGTTCCCTCTTTCCACCATATGAATTATGAGGATTGAGCTCAAGTTGTCAGGCTTAGCCAGCCCTAAATTTCTTACACTAAATGTACTGTGGCAACTAAAACTCAAAAAAGTATTAAGATATCTTAAGAGCAGATTATACAACAGAGAATGGGGACACACACCTATAACCTCAGCACTTGGGAGGTAAAAGCATGATCAGGAATTTGACGTTATCCTTGGCTACATATCAGGTTCAGGAGCACAAAGACCCCTTCTCAAAATAAGCAAGACGGTGCTTGGCAACAGACGTGATAAACAGGTCCACTCCCGGAACTTCCGCGGCAGAGAATCAGCTCTTCCGAGTTGTTGAATGAGCCTCACATACACAGCATGGAATGCCTTCCCATCTACTGGAAAAATGGCTGAATGTAAAAAAACGTGAAAACACCAAATACAGGGCAGACTGAGATGGTTCATGGGCAAAGGTGTATGTCATTCTTCACAGCAGACTAAAATCCTGAGAGGTAATGTATGACCCTGACCACACCTATCCTATGTGATCCTGGGAGCTAAGCAGGGCTAGGCCTTGCTACTATTTTGACAGGAACTCAGCTAACTAGGATCATCAGGTCCTAAGAGTTGGGTCCTGGAGTAAAGAGTTGGCATAGGAGTTAACATTTGTTGCTTTAACAGAGGACCTGGTTTGATTCCACATGGTGGCTCACAGCCATCTCTAACTCCAGCTGCTGGTAATGCAAAGCCCTTTTGACTTCCACACACACCAGACAGGCACGTGGTACACATACCTACTTGCAGGGCAAAGTATTCTTTTTTTTGTTTTGTTTTGTTTTTTTCGAGACAGGGCTTCTCTGTGTAGCCCTGGCTGTCCTGGAACTCACTCTGTAGACCAGGCTGGCCCCGAATTCAGAAATCCGTCTGCCTCTGCCTCCCAAGTGCTGGGATTAAAGGTGAGTGCCACCATGCCCAGCGGGGCAAAGTATTCATACACATACAAAACAAAAATGTTTTCTCCTACTCTGATACAAGGTGACTTCCATGCACAGGTACTGAGAGTAGGTGTCTCTCAATCAAGCTAGGAAGAAAGCTTTCACCAAAACTTGACTATTTTGGGCATCAGATTTCTAGTCTCTAGAAGTGCAAGAAAAGGAGGGGGAGACAAACAGGCTTTCATGTCGTACAGGCCAGCATCAAGCTTGCTATTGAGCCTTGGGTGACTGAACTCCTCCTGCCTCCATTTCCCATGCCTGGCTAGAAATCACTTAGTCTGTGGCAGTTGCAGTATTTTATTTTTTTTAGAGACAGGGTTCCTCTGTATAGCCCTGGCTGTCCTGGAACTCACTCTGTAGACCAGACTGGCCTTTAACTCAGAAATCCACCCGCCTCTGCCTCCCAAGTGCTGGGATTAAAGGCGAGCGCCACCACCACCCAGCCCAACCATTCTGTTAAAGCAGTTATCTAAAACTAGTTGTGTGATTAGGATGACCTCATGCATGTTGCCCTGGTATGACTGTTACAAGTTCTGCTTTCATGCACACACCTAATAAGCTATAGTTAGCCTATATGTAAACTCCACAAGAGTCACAATGCAGAACTTTCTAAGTGTAGTGTTCAGCTTAGGACAGAAAATACCACCTATTATGAGAAATCTTTCCATCACTGTCAAACATATATGATATTCAATTGTCCAAGTACATTTTCTGAGGCTGGGATGTAGCTCTGTGGTAGGATACCATATAGTATGCACAAGGTCAGGGTTTAACTCCAGTACTAAAAAAAAAAAAAAAAAAAAAAAAAATAGAATTTCTCCCTCCATAGAGAACCAAACTTTACATTCATTACTTGGGATTAAAGGTGAATGGTAGGGCCAAGCCACACCACACCTACACAATTTCAGGGTTCACAGTGTGATCAAATATCCTACAATATTTTTAGATGTTTTAAGATATTTTATTTCTGAATTTGTATCTGGGTGAGTGCATGCCATACGAGTACAGGTTCTTAAGAAGGCTAAAAGAGAGTATCAGAGCCCCTGGAGAGGAAAGGAGCTGCTCACATGGACGCTGGGAACTGAACTCAGGTCCTCTGGAAGAACAGTAGGTGCTCTTACCCACTGAGACATCTCTCCAGCCCTTTTAAATGATTTGTCTGCAATTCTAGTTCCAGAGGATCTGACACCCTCACTCAGATATGCATGCAGGCAGCACACCAATATACAAAAAATAAAAATTATTTTAAAAAGTCCAGAATTGGGCTAGAGAGATGGCTCAGTGGTTAAGAGCACTGACTGCTTTTCTGGAGGTCCTGAGTTCAATTCCTAGTAACCACATGATGGCTCACAACCATCTGTAACAAGATCTGATGCCCTCTTCTGATGTGTCTGAAGACAGCTACAGTATACTTACATATAATAAATACATCTTTAAAAAATAACCCAGAATTATTTATTAATACTGTACTTCAAAATGTAGATATAAATAATTAAAGTTTACCACAACCTGACTATTCTGGAGGATATATTTCAATGGCTATGCACAGCTACAGATTTTACCTTTAAAATGACAAATAACAAATAGACTGGGGTCACTAAAACTAATTTCATCAGCTCAAATTTGTAAACTATTCACAAAATTAACTGTAGGAATGGACTGTACAACCTTAAGCCTAGAGGCAGACAGGTGGATCTCTTGCATTTGACAAGAGATCTACATAGTGAATTTCAGTGTACCCCTGGCTGTCCTGTAACTCACTCTGTAGACCAGGCTGGCCTTGAACTCAGAAATCCACCTGCCTCTGCCTCCCAAGTGCTGGTATTAAAAGCGTGTGCCACTACTGGCTGCCTCACACACACAGTTTGGGTTTTATTGCTATGAAGAGACCATAGCAACTTTTTAAAAGAAAAAACAGTTAATTTGGGGCTGCCGAAAGGTCTATTATCATCACAAGGGAAAGCATGGTGGCATGTAGGCAGACATGGCGTCACACTGGGCATGACTTGAGCATTGCAGACCCCACAGTGACACATGTCCTCCAACAAAGCCACACTTATTCCAACAATGTTACACATAAATAGTGCCACTCTCCAAGGCCGAGCATCCAAATATGAGTCTGTGTGGGCCAAATCTATTCAAACCAACACACACACACACACACACACACACATTACAACCAGCCAACTGTGGGGCAAGTAGACTGTGCCACTAGACAGAAGAACTGGTCAGGTTGAGCAGGCTCAGACCCCAGGGAATTGAGAATGGCAGGAGTCGAACCAGATCCCTGCCAAGCTTTACCTGTTCTGGAACATGTAACCGTAACACCAATCAGTCACACAGCATAAGAACCTGGAGTTCTGCATGCTAATGAAGTATCTACATAGGTCCTGAGTGTTCAGCTAATGACCATCCCTTCCTGGGCATTTCTTCCTGCAAAAGGTATTTAATCCCTGGTTCACCCTAAGTAAGGCATATGCAATCACATCCACCATCAAAGAAAACAGTTGGATAAGCAAGGGCTGTCTCTTCGAGGATCACAGGGCGGAGCTTCATAAGGCCTAAATCTTGAGAAGGCCTTCCTTCTCTTCCAGCCCCTCCCATGCTCTTGGCACTGACTTGGAACCAAACCCAGTTCTGACCCTGCCTCTCTAAGGCTCAGCGTCCCCAGGCACAGACACTGAGGGGAGGCACAGACCATGGACCCGTTACCGACTGTGTTCTGCCTCCAACAATGGCTTGCAGGAGGTGCTCTGAGCAGCTAAGCAGCAAGGCAGACACAGACCAAACCACCAACTCACTAACTCAACAGCAACATGTTATCTCTTTTCAAAGCTACATCTTAAATTTTATTTCATATTTGTTTGAGTGTTTTGCCTGTATGTATGTATGTATACCACATATATGCTTAGTGTCAATGGAGGACAGAGGAGGGGGTCAGATCCCCTGGAACTGGAGTTACTGGGTGCTGGTAACTGATCCAGGTCTTCTGAAAGAGCAGTAAGTGTTCTTAACTCCTGAGTCCTCTCTCTAGGCCCCAAAGCTACATAAGAATAAATAATATTAAGACGGGACAGAGACATGACTCAGCATTTACTTCTTTAAAACCCTTATCTGGCAGTCAACCACATATAATTCCAGTTCTAGGGGTCTTTTCCAGGCTTTGAAGGCCTCAGATGGCAAACACACAGACACATATATGCACACACACTTAAAATGTATTATAATGTTTTATTTCTATTATTTTTTAGGCAATTGACAAAGAAATTTTCCACTCTGGGTGGTAAATCCAGATAGGTAACATAAGGTCAGCTTTCCACATTACTCAAAATAAAAACACATTACAATATAATTATAGAACAGTGCTTCAGAAATCTTCTCATGAGCTAGGGAAATGGCTCCGTGGGCAAAGCGCCTGACATGCAGGCATGAGGATTGCATATAAAAGCTGGTGCAGAGCAGCGTATTTGTGCATCTTGCTGCTGGGGGGTGGACAGGGAACCTCTGAGTCCGTGAGCTCCATGTTCAATAAGAGATTTTTCTGGAGATAAAAGGTGGGGGCCTGGAAATATGCTCAGTGGGTAAAAGTACTTGCTATGCAAGCCTGACGACCTGAGTTCAATTCCCAGTGTCCCAGTGAGACAGGAGGCAAAAACAGAAGTAGCCAAAGTGTGAGGACCTGGAGTGTGAAGAGATAAAACAAGAAATCCCGCCTCAGACAGGGTGGAGGAGCTGAGAGATGGCTCGGCAGTTGGGAACATTTTGGTTCTTGCAGGACTAGGTTCGTTCCCAGCACCTTCATGGTGGTTCAGTTTTACTTGTAACTCCAGTTACACGAGATCCACCACCCTCAGCTTGCTTTTGTAGGCACCAGCACACACACACACAGTGCACATACATATGTACATACATACATACCACACTGAACAGCACATCATCAGTTAACCGGATGCACAGATGTTAGTATTTGGTCAGCATTCTTCCTCTGGTTCTCGTGATCGTTTCCGGAAATTCGAAGAACTTTCTGTCTGTGATGAGGCAGCAGTAACAACAGCATCTCTAAATCCCTGAGGCTTCAAGATAGAGAAACACACACACACTTAAAAGGTAATTTAAAAAGATTAATTTTCTAAATAGTCTTTAAATAAGCTATGTTATTCTTGGGAGAGAATTTATTAATCATTGAACAAAGAGGATAAACTTTGCAAGTAGTCTAACCCAGAGTTTTATTAGAGCATTTTACATATGCTCTTCTATATACACATAAAAATAACACTGCACAAGGAAGTTCTCTAAGACCTGACCTGTATGTAGTCCAGTGGTGATGTCTAGGTTAACAACAAAGTTCTCTAGAGAGAATCCTAAGAAGCCTTGGGTGCCTTGGCTGGGAGAAGTAGAAAGTAGCGTGCATGGCCACGTAAGCACTTCACAAATCACTTTATAGTATAAAATTATTCTGCCTGGCACGTGGCAGCCAGAATAATAGCCAGATGTAATAGCATTACTTAGGCAGTGGAGGCAGAAGGTCAAAAGTTCAATGCCAGCCTGGACTAAATAACAAGACCTCTTCTCAAACAAGACAAAATAATTAAGAACAGGTTAATGTAAGTTAAGTGAGGTTAGTGTAAAAACTAAGTGGAAAATTCACTTTCAGAACTGCTTTCCATTTTTAGTTCACTCTTCATAAAGAGTGTGCTCGTGCAAGCCTTTGATCCCAGTGCTTGGGAGGCAGGAGGATATCAGAGTGTGAGGCCAGCCTGTCTACACAGTGAGGTCCTGGACAGTCAGGGCTACAGAGAAACCCTGTCTCAAAAGAAACAAAAACAAAGAAGCTCTAGGCCATGTTCAGCTCTATGGTGAATTTGAGGCCGACTTGGGCCTAGAGTCCAGTGATATAAATGCTCAGGAAATTAATGTAATTTCAGAATGTTACTACTATAGGCCAAAACTATTAATATTAGTGTAGAAACCCATTTTTTTAATTGTTGATATTTTTGAGACACGATGTCCTGCTGACTAGGCTGGCCTTGCACTACTGATCCCCCTGCCTCAGTCTCCCAAGTCCAGGCATGTGCCATCATGTCCTGTTATACATTTTCCTTTGTGAAAACTTAATATAAACATCCCCCCTTCCCTAGACAGGGTTTCTCTGTGTAGCCCTGGCTGTCCTGGATCTCACTCTGTAGACCAGGCTGTCCTCGAACTCAGAAATCCACCTGCCTCTGCCTCCCAAGTGCTGGGATTACAGGTGTGCGTCACCAGCGCCCGGCTATATAAGCATCTTTAACGGGAGACTTTACAGATGCCATGGAACACACATGAATACCTCATCTGTTCTCACAGAGAGACTTCAGTCCAACTGTGACGACAGTGCTGTGTACATACGATTTTGATGATGTTCTCACATCTAAGCTATCCTCAAATATGCTTGCTGCTTACAAAATTAACAGAAGCGATTTGTACATGACCTCTTCAGATAATTACTGCCCAACAACTGCAGAATCCCACTGTGATGAAATAATACTGACTGTGATCTGAAATGGTGCTGTGGACTCCTTCTGGCTTGGTGACTTGTACAATGTTGCAAATCTGCTTGGAGGAAAAAAATGCAGATAATCACATTACTTTAATTAATTGGGTCACATGACTGATTTTATAGTCCTATACTATAACTGCATCATTTGTTCTCAAGAACTCAAAATGGAAAGAAATATATTAAAAAAGAAATAAGAAAGAAATATATTAAAAAAGGCAAAATGAAAACCTTGCTTCCAGGGCAGCACTGTGGGTGCTTTCAGTCTCAGTTAAGCAGAGACACAATATTTTTTTTTTTGAACCCAGGAGTAAGGCCAGTCTGAGCCTTAAAAAAATAATTAATTTTTTTAAAAAATTAAAAAGCTGGGTATAATTAAGAAATATTCCAATGGGCGGTGGTGGCACACGCCTTTAATCCCAGCACTTGGGAGGCAGAGGCAGGTGGATTTCTGAATTTGAGGCCAGCCTGGTCTACAGAGTGAGTTCCAGGACAGCCAGGGCTACACATAGAAACCCTGTCTTGAAAAACAAAACAAACAAACAAAACAAAAAACAAACAAACAAAAGCTAGGTATGGTGACACAGGCCTTTAATCCCAGGCAGAAAGAGCTGGATCTCTATGTTTGGGGCCAAGTCTGGTCTACAGAGTCCCAGGACAGCCAGGGTTGTCATTCTTACCATTTAGAGAATTTGAGGCTCTGGACTACATCATGCCCTGTCCTCTTCCTAAAAGATAAGTAGGCTTGCATAGACATGTCTGATTTTAACGATGCAGTCTTATTATTTTTAATTATGTTCAGGGGTGTCTGTATGTGGGTATGTATACATGGGTGCAAGTACCCTCAGGGGCCAGAGGCCTAGGATCCCCTGGAGATCTGGAGTTGCAGACAGTTGTAACCCACCTGATGTGTGGACTAAGAACCACACACATGGGGAAAGCAGCAAATGTTCTTAACCACTAAATTATCTCTCTAACTCTGTTTTCTACAATGTAAATAAAATTGAAAGCTGAGGATAGCTAATAAATAATAATTAAGGGATTTGTTGTTTTGGTTTTTCGAGACAGAGTTTCTCTGTGTAACCCTGGCTGACCTGGAACTCACTCTGTAGTGACCAGGCTGGCCTTGAAATCAGAGGTCTGACTGTCTCTGTTTCCCCAGTACTGGGAACAAAGGTGTGTGTCACCACCACCCAGCTAAAGCTCTTTCGTATGTGTGCAAATACACATGGAGGCCAGAGGTTGACTATCTCTCTTTACTTTGTTTTTTCAGAAAGGCTCTTTCACTGATCCTAGGGTTCAATCAGTTACTAAATCTGCTGGCCAGCAAGTCTTAGAGATCTTACTATTTCTTCCTCACCAGTGTTAGGGTTGTAAGTGCATATCACCATGACTTTTTTTTGTTTTGTTTTGTTTTTTGGATTTGGTTTTTTCGAGACAGGGTTTCTCTGTATAGCCCTGGCTGTCCTGGAACTCACTCTGTAGACCAGGCTGGCCTCGAACTCAGAAATCCGCCTGCCTCTGTCTCCCAAAGTGCTGGGATTACAGGCGTGCACCACCACTGCCCGGCTCACCATGTCTTTTTTATGTGGGTGTTGGAGATCCAAATTCTAGTTCTTATGCCTGCAGGGCAAGCCCTTTGCGGCCTGAGTCACCATCTCAACTCCACAATGTATACTCTTTTTTACTTATTTTACATATATAAGTAAAGTGCAGCTATATTCAGACACACCAGAAGAGGGCATTGGATCCCATTACAGACAGTTGTGAGCTACCATGTGGTTGCTTGGAATTGAACTCAGGACCTCTGGAAGAGCAGTCAGTGCTCTTAACTTCTGAGCCATCTCTCCAGCCCCAAGAATTACTTTATTTGTGAAGATGGAAACTGAACTCAGGGTCTCATACAAGTTAGGAAAGTGCTTCACCACTGAGCTGTCATCCTAAAATTACTTCTAAAACATTTAAGTCATTCACAACAGCAAAAAGACTAAAGCAACAGTGTCTACTGGGAAATAAAATATGGAATGCACACATTCCCTCTCCCTCCCTCCCTCTCATTATTAAGATGAAAATTCTGACAAGGCTACGAAATGAACCTTGAAGACATTATTCTAAGTGAAATAAGTAAATCAAATATTGTATGATTTCAATTATATTTGGTTCTTAGAATAATCAAATCAGAGACAGAATAGAGCAGTGGTTGCCAGGGACAACACTATTGTTTAACACTGAGAAAAGGGAAGATGACAAAATTCTAGAAATAAATGGTAGTGAAGGTCATATAAGAATATGAATGTACTTAATGCCTGCCAGCTGTATAAATATAGGTAAAAACTTTCTATTGCAGTTTTATTTAATAAAGATTCTAACTTAAGAGGAAATAATCATAGACTTTTATTAGTTTCTACACAATACAATATTGTTGTTTTTGAAGCAGGATTTCATATGGCCAGGCTAGTTTTGAATGTACTATGCAACCAAAGATGGCCTTGAACTCCTAATCTTCCTGTCATCTCTTCCCAAATGCTAGGATTACAAGCATGCACCACCAAGCCTAGCTTATTTTCAAAACTAAACTCAACAAAGAACATCTTATTTACTTTGTAACCGATTGGGCTTGAAAGATGGTTCAGCAGTTAAGAGCTCCGACTGCTCTCCCAGAGAACCTAAACTCTATTCTTGGTACCCATATGGGAGCTCATAACCTTCTATGACTCCAGTTCCAGAGCATCTCTTCTGATCTCTGAAGGCAATGCACACGTGCAACACAGACATGCAGGTAAAACACCTACCCACCTACACCAACAAAACAAAACAACAACAACAAAAAAAAACAACAGAATCAACATGTCATAAACTTTATAAGTTAACATAAAAACTAACTCCTGGGTCACATATAAGGACAAGGGTTCCAGGAAGTGGTGGTGCATGTCTTTAATTCCAGCACGTGAAAGGCAGAGGCAGGTGGATCTATCTCTGAGTGGGAGGCCAGCCTGGTCTGCAGAGCTAGTTCTAGGACAACCAGGGCTACACAGGAAAAAAAACCTGTCCAGAAAAAAACAAAAACTAGGGCTGGAAAGATGGCTCAGTGGTTAAGAGCACTGACTGCTTTTCTAGAAGTTCTGAGTTCAATTCCCAGCAACCACATGGTGGCTCACAACCATCTGTAATGGGATCTGATGCCTTCTTCTGGCGTGTCTGAAGACAGCTACAGTGAGCTCATGTGCATAAAATAAATAATTCTTTTAAAAAAAGAAAAAGAAAAACCAAAAACTAAGAAAACAACAAACAAAACAACAAAACCCCACCACGGTCTATGAATGTGACTCAACAGTGCAGTGTGTGTTCAATTGCACTGCAATTGCCCTGGGTTCAATTATCAATACTATCTGGGCACGATGACAGAGATCTTTAATTACAACACTTCGGAGGCAAAAATATATTTTAATCTGCCTTTTTAGCAAGGTTTGGGGATTTTCATTTCCTTAAGGGAAATACTTAAGGGCAGTATTAGAGAGTGAACTGTGGGTCTTGTAGACAAGCACCACCCCACTAAAGTATACATGAAGTCAAAAGAATCACTTTTTTGGATCAGTGAGACAGCTCATAGGTCCTGACCACCTGCATTCAATGTCCCCATGACCCATTTGGTAGAGGGAAAGAACCAACTAACCAACTCCTACACACGCACACACTCACACACAGAGTAAACAAGTGAATATACAATAAAGAAAACCCCTCACTTTCGACTCAATAAAAAATTAGCTTAGCTGGGCAGTGGTGGTGCACACCTTTAATCCCAGTACTTGGGAGGCAGAGGTAGGCGGATTTCTGAGTTCGAGGCCAGCCTGGTCTACAGACTGAGTTCTAGGACAGCCAGGGCTACACAGAGAAACCCTGTCATGAAAAACAGAAAAAAAAAAAAAAAAAAAAAAAAAAAAAAAAAGCTCCTCTTGTAAGTCATCTTTCATGACATCTTACAATACCAATATGTCCAAAAAAAGTGCCAAGAACATTTGAATGTTTTGAAAAAATTATTAATAAGCAGTAATTTCTTGTTCACTCAATCTTGATGGTAGGGAACGATAAACTAAGACAGAGTATTACCATGTACCTCAGACTGGCCTTGAACTCACAACCTTTCCCTCAAGAGCAGGTCTATGATACCATATCAAAGCAAAATGTAGGAAGATTTTAAGAAGGCTTTACAAAGTTAGTATGAATTCAAAATGAACACCAGACGTGATAGCTTATGCCTATAATGCTAATAAAGCAGGAGGCAGGGGATTACTAAGAGTTCTAGGCCAGGCTGGGCTTTCTAAAGGAAAAATAAATTATACAGATAAAAGGGAATTAAGCTTTCAACTTAGAAAATCCCCTTCAAATTTCTAGGTAAAAAAAATTGTATGTCATATCTGCATCTCAAAAGATCTTTTCTTCAAGAGATCTTTTTAAACTAAACCAAAAAGAATCACTTGGCTCACAGCCCCAGCTGAGATGAAACTTAACATATGGCTGAACTACATAGTTTGGGTCAGGAAGAAACAAGACAGAAGTACACTGTGTGCTCCAAAGCTGAGCACGCATAGGCGACGCTGTGGGGGTGTGTGCTGTGTTACTCCACTGTACCACCAGATCTCGGCAAAGAACAATCGTGGCCTCATGTTATCATGAATATGCAAATTGGAGAACCCACATAATATAAGGACGCAGACAAAATCATTTAAGAGTTGTTGGAATGTCATTTTGTCACTTGTCAGAGGTTAAAAATTAGATGTTACTGCACACACGTGGTACTGCACACCCTTAATCCCAGTGCTGGGGAGATAGAGGCAGCCTGGTTTACATAGTAGGTTCCAGACTAGTCAGAGCTACATAGTAAGATCCTGTTAAAAGTGAAACATAAAAATCAGATGTTACCAGTGAGAGATGAAGGTTAGGCCATGACAATGTCTAAGTTCAATTCACAATACTGATTTGTTATTTAAGGTTTTCAGTTTTTCTGTTTAAAATAAAAGTGTTCATTTCTATAATTATAAATTTATGATTTTTTCATATTTTTAAGAAAAAATTCTAAGAAGCATGTGAGAGTATACAGCTCAGTGGCAGAATGCTGGCCTGGCATGTCCTAGGCTAGGGTGCAGTGGTGTTCTCCTGTCAACCTCACCTTACAAGGTGCACGCAAATGTTTCAAGATCAAGGTCATCCTATGCTACCTAGTAAGTTTCAGGTCAGGTTTGGCTACTTGACATCCTGTTTCAAAAATAAACAAATAAATATAAAGCATTGAAGATTTTATGCAACCTTATTGATGGGCCTATAAATCAGTAGGAAAGCATATACTTAGCATGTTAAAAAGTCCTCGGTTCAATTCCTAGCACCGAAAAACCAAATCAAACAAAACTCTATAATCCCCACATGCAAAAATGTCACCAAACTTAAAGACAAAGATATCTGGTTTCAATAAAGTACAAAATAATATAAGTTCTTAAGTTACTAAATGAGGGCAACTTGTTTTGCTTATCATAAAGTATGCACAGTACTATCATATATATAAAAGTTCTCTACTGGAAAAAAAGAATAAAAGCTATACATTCACATTTGTATGTAATACTATAACTATGTTCTAGAAACAATTATAGGAAAAAAGGGAAAAAATCATGTCCAGCCAAGTTAGGTTTCCATGCCTTGAAGCTTGTACTGACTACACTTGTGCATAATCTTTTAAAACTGATTCATGCGGTTTACAGCTCCTTTACAGATGCTATTTCCAAAAGGCCCAGCAACTGTAGGTTTGAAAGGCAGCCGAGCAGTTAGTTGTTCTTGCAGAAGACTCGGTTCAGTTGCCAGCACTCACATGGTGGCTCACAGCCATGTGGAACTCTGTCCCACGGATCCGATGCCCTTTTCTGACCTATGTGGGCACCAGGCATACACGTGTTGCACAGACTTACATGCAAAAAGTCAGGCAAAATACATAAAATAAATTCATTTTTAAAATGAAATACAGCTGGAAGTGGTGGCACATACTTTTAATCTCAGCACTCAGGAGACAGAGGCGGGAAGATTTCTGTGAGTTCCAAGCCAGCCAGGACTACACAGAGAGACCATGTAACAAACCCTCCTGCCCCCCAAAATTTTTGTACTTGAAATATTTTCATGATTGCTTTCTTTTCTTTTTATGGAGTTTTACTCTGTCCTAGACTGGCCTGGAACTTTGCAGCCCAGGTTAGCCTCAAACTCAGGCTATTCTGCCTCAGTCTCCTGAGTGCTGGAATTGTAGACATGTGCTAGCTACAGTATGGATTTGAAAGAATATTAGAAGGTGGCACATAATGCAGTTTAAAAAAACAAACAAAAACAGCAAAGCAGTATCAATGACTGAGCTTAGTATTGCCCTACATTCTGCCTCAGTTTCCCCCTTTATCAGAGCACCTCCACACCAAGTTCTCTAGGTTATGTCCATTAATCACAAAGCCAAAAGGCTGGCATAGATCTGACATCTTTTGAAGTTCAGAAGAAAAGACTTCACAGCTTTCAATGGCCTATTTTAAAGAAAAGGAAAGCTGGTTCATTCACTTGCGCAGCAGCTTTAGAAACAAACACAAAGGTTTCATGCTGCCATGATTTTATTTTAAAGAACAATACTTGTGAAAGGCAGGTAAATACATAGATAATAAAAGGGAAAAATGGCAGACACAATTTCATGCAAGAACTATATTAAGCAACTAAGAAAAACCCTCCTATTTTCCACATATATTAGTCCTAACGCTAACCTCAAAGTTTTCCTTTTGTCCTGATTTATTCTTTCGGTCTCCTCTGGGAACACAGGGTACCTCCTCCTCCTTCGTGGCTAAGATGTGATTTCAAAGACTATCAGAAGGCAGCAGTTCCTTAGCCACCTACATGTTCCAGGTGCATTCACACCATCATTAAATACACAAAGACTTCCCCGTGTGGCTGAGTGTGCAGTTCTAACCCCGCGTTTCTATGTTTGCTCTAACTGATGTCAAACAAGGCAACAACAAGAGTGGGTTATGCTCACTGCAAGCCTTGAGCTGGGACCAATGTTAACCAACCACTAAGTGTCCAGTGTAATTAGATTGATATTCTGAAATTATGAACTTATTTCTATACTGACCTTTGCTTTTGTTCCCAGTGAAAAATTAGCCTTATTGTAGCCGCATGTCCCCAGCTTTCCCCTAAAAGAAAAAAACAATTTACTATAAAGTACCTTTAGAATTTTCTAAGTTGCTTAGAATGTCTGGTCAACCACAATCTTACTTTACCAAACTGAAAATAAGAATATTCTTTGTTTCAAAACCTATTATATATGAGTAAGATCCTAAGAATAATAAGAGTTTGCTGACACGCAGAAATAGGGTCTCACTATAGTCTGGCAGGCCTGGAATTCAGTATGTAGACCAGGCTGGCCTTGAATTAAGAGAACTCTGCATGCTTGTCTCTGGAGTGCTGGGATTGAAGACAGGCTGCAATGCAGGTTTCATCATGCAGTCCAGGATTTTAGGGCTATAGATATCCTCCTACCTCAGCCTCCTCAGTAGCTAGGGCTATGTCTGTATCACCACCTTTGCCACACAGAATATTACAAGATTCCAGTGGAGACAGATCTTGGAGCATTGTGTTCTAATAAAATTACAATGTTAGAAATACAGTCATACCTGTTTGCATAATATGATTTGACTTTAAATAGGCTTATTCTCCTTCCTAAGACTGGGGTTTTAATGTTTAGAATCCTATTTTGAATATTTACTTCTTAGATTTCTGACACATAGGTGTCAGATAGAAGCTATTTAACAAACGTGGTCAGTGAATAAGACAGTCTTTATTTCTAAAAGCTTATAGTATCCATCAAACATCAAATGAAAATGTAGGGAAAAAAGTGTTAAAAATCTTTTATCTCAGAGCCAGGCATGGTGGTCTACATATTGAATTCCAGGCCTGCCAGGAATTCCAACACCTGGGAGGCAGAGGCAGGCAGATCTCTGAGATCAAGGGTTACTTGGAAAAACTGTCTTAAAAAAACCAAAAAGAGGGAAAAGAAAAAGTATTCCCTCACTCATTTACCCACCTAATGCAGGGACAAGCAAAGCTTGATTTTTATCAATCCTTGTTGTCATCTGATTAGTTAAAATAACCTATAAAAACAAAATGTAAAAAAGTTAGGGCATAAAAGATGTATATAAACAGTCCTATGAGTTTAATATTCTGAATATAAGTTAAAATATATTAAAATATACTAGAGGCTGGAGAGCTGTCTCAGTGGTTCAAAACCCAGACTCAGTTTCCCAAACTCACATGATGTCTCACAGCCATCTGCACTTTCATTCCAGAAGACCAAATATTCTCCAGGCCCACATGTGTGCATAGACATACACAGGCAAAATACACACACAAAATTAAGTAACTCTCTAAAAATTTTACATTTTTCTGGTGAAAAGGGAGGAGAAGGGGCTGGAGATATGGCTTAGTGGTTAAGAGCACTGACTGCTCTTCCGGAGGTCCTGAATTCAATTTTCAGCAACCACATGGCAGTACAAAACCATCTAAAATGGGATCCAATGCTCTCTTCTGATGTATCTGAAGACAGCTACGGTGTACTCATATATATAAAATACATAAATCTTTTTTAAAAGGAAAAGAAGAGGAGAATATGCTTTTGTTTGAAATTTTAAAAATAGGGCTGGAAAGATGGCTCAGCGGTTAAGAGCACAGGCTGCTCTTTCAGAGGTCCTGATTTCAAATCCCAGCAACCATATGTAATAACAATCAGTAATGAGATCTGATGCCCTCTTTCTGATGTGTCTGAAGACAGCTACAGTGTACTTATACATAATAAATAAATAAATTTTAAAAAATGGGGGGGGGAACATTTGAAATGTAAATAAAAGAATATATCTAATAACAAAATAAAATAAAGCAAAAAGAACATAAAAAGGAAAATTTAAAACTAAAAATCTGTACTTATCTACAAAAATGTTACCAGAACACATGATATAACTGACAAAAAAAATCTGAAGGAACAAAGAATTCTTGGTTGATTTGGGTTTTTGGGGGGCTTGGGGGTGGTTTGAGACAGGGTTTCCTTGTGTAGTCTAGACTGTCCTAGAACTAGCTCAGTAGCCCAGGCTGCCCTCACACTCGGAGATCTACCTGCCTCTGCCTCCTGAATGCTGGGATTACAGGTATGTGACAACATCTCCAAACATCTACCTCATTTTTTGAGATAAGAGTTGCTCATTGAATGTAGAATTCCTGTTTTGGTTAGACTGGTGCTGGCAAAACCCATGGCTGCCCCTGTGGATATCCTTTCCCCATGGTGACCTTCAGCAGTACTGGGGTACAGGAGTGCACTGCCATCTCACATGGAGGTGTTGGGGCTCCGAACTCAGGTCTTTATGCTACCAAAGCAAATACAATATCCATTGAGCCCTCTCTCCAGTACCCCTCCTTTGAAACTTCTTTTTTTTTTTAAATTCAATATTTAGGGGGCTGGAGAGATGGCTCAGCAGTTAAGAGTACTGACTGCTCTTCTGAAGGTCCTTAGTTCAAATCCCAGCAACCACATGGTGGCTCACAACCATCCATAATGAGATCTGATGCCCTCTTCTGGAGTGTCTGAAGACAGCTACAGTGTACTTACATATAATAAATAATAAATAAATAAATCTTTAAAAAAATTCAAAATTTAAATTTCATCTATACACTTAAGAAGTAGAAGCACACTGGTATTACATAGTGGCACATGCCTTTAAGCCCTCTAAAGCTTTTAAGCCCAGTTAAACGCTTTCTTTTATATTTTATATTTACATGTCTTGTATTTATAAGTTGCTGTGTTTTGTCACAGCAATATAAAAGTAAGCAGCTGGGCATAGTGGGGCACACCTTTAATCCCAGCACTTGGAGTATGTAGATTGCTGTGTGAGACCAGTCTGGTGACATGAGTTTCAGGACAGCCAAAGCTACATAGTTAGACCTTGTCTCAAATTAAAAAGAGAAGCAGAAACAGTAAGATCAAGAGTTCAGGGTTGCCGGGCACTGGTGGCATGTCTGTCTTTTGTCTCCCACCCCCCACCGAGCTGAAGACTGAACCCAGGACCTTGTACTTGCTAGTCAAATGCTCTGAGCTAAAATCCCCCAAATGTCTTTAAACTCTTACCCAGAGCAACCAAATTTGTTTCCTTTTTCTGAGCCACAGTCTCATGTAGCCCAGGCTGGCCTTGAATATGCTATGTAGCTGAGGTTGACCTTGAACCAGATTCTCTTGCCTCCGTAAGTGCTAGAGCTAAAGCATGAGCATCAAAGCCCCATCAGTGACTCTAGCTGAGTTTCTGAGCTAAAGTCTCAGCACCCAGTCCCGACTGACCCACAGCTCACTATGTAGACCAAGTTGGCCTCACACGTGGGCCCGACTGCTGGAACTGCAGGACTGAACTACCATACCCAGATCTCCTGAGACTAGTTTTGCAGTACAGAGAAGTCCATATGGTTTCTTTTAAACCTGATAGTGAGTTTCAAAGCATCCAGAGCCACACAGTAATACCTGTTTCAAAACAAAATAACAAAAACACTCAAAAGGGGATGGAAAAAATTGGCCCAGCAGTTAAGAATATTTGTTGCTCTTGCAAAGGACCTGGGTTCAGTTTCCAATAATTATGTGGTATCCCACGGCATCCTTAAAGTCAATTCCAAGGAATCTGATTCTTTTTTGACATTCACAGGCACCAGAAGCACACAGAATACATATACATACACACAGGCAAAACATTCATACACATAAATTTAAAATGTTTTTAGAAACTCAAAACTGCTAACGATGCAGGAAAACAAGAAACTATGATTTATTTTAAGGAGAACATGCTTTCAGACCTGGCATGGTGGTGCACAGCTTTAATCCTAGAACTTGGGAAACACTCACAGGAGAATCTCTGTGAGTTCTAGGCAGCCTGATCTATATAGTGAGTTCTATGCCAGCTAGGAATACATAGCAAGATTCTGTCTTGAAATAAATAAATATAGAGAGAATATATTTCCAAAGAAGGATGTGCCAGGTCAGTCAGTAAAACACTTGATATACAAGCCCGAGCCCTTGGTTTGACCTGGATCCCCAGGTGCCAGGAAAAATGACCCACGTATTGGCCTTTTTACCATCCACCACTGGATTGAAAAAAAGCATCTTAGGCTAACTCCTAAGCTCCAGGAACAGTCAGAAAACTACGCCTCAAAAAGATGGCGGACAACTCCTAAGGAGGTCTGAAGCTGACCTCTGGCCTACACACACACACACACACACACACACACACACACACACACACACACACTCAAAAAAAAACCTCTCACAGAGAGATAAAAAAACATACGTTCAAATACCCTATCTGCAGGTTATTAGTAGTATAAAACATTTAAAAGAGAAAGGGAGGGGGGGTTCCCCCCCCCCCTGTAATCCCAGCACCCTGGGAGGTAAAGGCAGGCAGATTTCTGAGTTCCAGGACAGCCAGGGCTATACAGAGAAACCCTGTCTCGAAAAAATCAAAATCCAAAAAACCAAAAACCAAAAACCAAAAAAAAAAGAGAGAGAGAGAGAGAGAGAGAGAGAGAGAGAGAGAGAGAAAAGGAACTTAACCCGGCTAGTTGGTAAAAAGTACTTGCTATGCTAGCGTGAAGCCCAGAGTTCAGATGCATATCTACAGTCTCAGGCTGAGGCAAGCAGAGACAGGAACCTGGACAAACAAACCTTGTCTCAAAAACTAAGGTGGCTGAGACAATGACATGGCTCAGCAGATAAAGAGACCTGCATCTGAGTATAATCCGTGGGACGCGCATGGTGGAAGGAGAAACCCAACTACCACAAGTTAGTGGTGTACCTCCACATGTACACCAATGGCACGTGTGCACATACATGCACAGAGGCACATGAAAGAAATGAACAAAACTTTTTTAAAAAGTAAAAATAAGGTGGAGAACTACTGAGGAAGACACTCCGTGCTGACCTCTGGCCTCCACAGGTACATGCATACTTGTACATATGCCTACATACACATGGACACACACACAAGCCAAAATCTATATATATTTAATGGAGAGACAAACAACGAGGGAGTCAACTAAATAAATTAAAATAGGGCAGGGATATAGCTTGATGGCAGAATGTTTGCTTAGTGTGTCTGATGTCCTAAGCTGGAGCAGCAGGAGCAACAAAACAATAAAAAAACCCAGCATCAACAACAAACTGCCAAACCTAAACAGCTGACTCTGCGGCCTGTTTGTCTGGAGTGCCCTCTACTGGGGTATCTTCAGGGTGTCATCACTAGCAATGTTAAATTCGATTAACAGTAAGAAATAACTCAAAGGGCACTATGCTTTGGCAAAAGGGCTAGTAACATAGTTCAGTGAAAGGCACTTGCCATGGACACCGACAACCTAAGTTTGATCCCTGAGACCCCATAGCGGAAAGAATTGACTTCTACAAGTTCTCCTCTGAGCGTGTGTTATGATACATGCAACAACATATGTACATGCACACAGAAGAAATCTAATGTAACTTAAAAATAAGATCTGGAAAGCCTGACGATGGTGGCGCACACCTTTAATCCCAGCACTTGGGAGGCAGAGGGAGGCGGATTTCTGAGTTCCAGGCCAGCCTGGTCTACAGAGTGAGTTCCAGGACAGCCTGGGCTACACAGAGAAACTGTCTCTCAGAAAAAAAAAAAAAATCTGGAAAAGAAAATGCTTTCAATTTTATAGAGGAGGTTCTTTATTTGTGTTTGGTATATTATAGGCGTGTGCTAAGAACTTCCTAAAGTTAAAAAAAAAAAAAAAAGACTAACTTAAACACGTTTTTACCTTCCTATCTCTCTTTAGAGGGGTATATTTTTCGTCAATGGGAGGATGTGGCTGCAGAATGGAAACAAATGGCAAACAGGTATCCCTGTACTCCTAACCTCATATTACTTCTCCCTTCATATTTCTTTTTTTTTTTTAAGATTTATTCGTTTATTATATGTAAGTACACTGTATCTGTCTTCAGACACACCAGAAGAGGGCATCAGATCTCATTACAGATGGTTATAAGCCACCATGTGGTTGCTGGGATTTGAACTCAGGACCTTTGGAAGAGCAGTCAGTGCTCTTAACCACTGAGCCATCTCTCCAGCCCCTCCCTTCATATTTCAAATCTAGAATTAGCTCTAGGACTGACACAGCAGCCCAGTAGTAGACACTTGCCTACCTATAATTTGTGTATGAGGCTCTGGGTCTAATTCCTATTATTATTATTAAAAAAAAAAAAAAAAACCCCAAAAAACCAAAAACCTGGCTTTTCAACAAGGTATCTCCATTAAAAGCCATGTATGAAAACACATCAGATGATAACACCTCTGAAATCTCACCAATAAGATTGAGGTAGGAGGACAGAGTTCAAGGCAGCACTACATTATCAAATTTCCGGCTATTTATCGAGGCTTTATCTCTACCAAACAACAACAGTAACAACCACAACTCCCCTACCCCAACAACCACCACAAATCCCCCAAACTCTATTTTCACATTATTAAGTCAGGCAAAATCTGTATCAACTTAGACATTAATATTTCAGTCTTAACTACAAAATTCTTCTGGCCAATAATACTTACAGCTAATCTGTGATTATTTGCGAGGCTGATCATTTGTTGGGCAAGGCCATTTAGTAATCGAGTACGAAGGGACAGATCTTCAAGGTCATGACGAAAGGGAAAAGCAATTCCATCTATTATCACTAACTGCACCTAAAGACAGAAGAGACAATGAAATTAGGTTTGGAGTTAAAATTATAATAAAGATGGCATCCCCAAAGCACATTCCATTACATAAATAAATCTTAAAATTTGGGCTGAAAAAAGAAATCTAGCTAAGCTAGCTGGGCATTTTTTGATGAAGCTAGAAAGGTGGCTCAGTGATTAAGAGTGTACACTGCTGGCCGGGCAGTGGTGGCGCATGCCTAAAATCCCAGCACTCGGGAGGCAGAGGCAGGTGGATTTCTGAGTTCAAGGCCAGCCTGATCTACAGAGTGAGTTCCAGGACAGCCAGGGCTACACAGAGAAACCCTGTCTCAGAAAAACAAAACAAAAACTCAGGTCATATAGAAAACCTGAGTTCATTTCCCAGCACCCGTGTCAGGCAGTTCACAACTTCCTATAACCCCAGATCTCTGTAGGCTAGTGGTTCTTAACCTGTGGGTCACAACCCTTTTAGGGGTTGAATGACCCTTTCACAGGGGTTACATATCAAATATTTACATTATAATTCATAAAAGATGCAAAATTGGTGACTGGTGAGATGGCTCAGCAGTTAAGAGCGCCGCCTGCTCTTCCAAAGGTCCTGAGTTCAAATCCCAGCAACCACATGGTGGCTCACAACCATCTGTAATGAGATCTAATGCCCTCTTCTAGTGTGTCTGAGGACAGCTACAGTGTATTTACATATAATAATAAATAAATATTTTTAAAAAGATGGAAAATTATAATTATAAAATAACAATGGAAATAATTTTATGGTTGAGGGGGTCACTACATGGGAAACTGTATTTAAGGGTTGCAGCTTTACGAAAGTTGAGAACCACTGCTCCAGGGCATCCTGCCCTCCTCTGGTCTCCAGTCACTTATATAATCAAAAATAAAATAAGAACACGTTAGTATATATCTATAATCTGAGCACACAGGAGGTAAACGCGGGAGGCTCATGAGCTTCCGGCCAGACTTAGCTATACAGTGAGATTCTAACTCAAATTAAGTAAATACACATGAAAACTAAGAGATTTCTTTTGTAATGCTGGGAATTAACCCTAAGGCCCATACACGGTAGGTTAAGCACTCTACCACTATAGTCCTCACCTACAGCTTCATTTTTATCTCTTCAAAGATTTTCCTTTAAACTTGATTTTACTATTTTATGTGTATCAGTGTTTTGCCTGCATGTAAGTCTGTGTACCATGTTCATACCTGGTACCTGTGAAGGACAAACAGGGCAAGGATCTCCTGGAGACAGATTTATAGATGTTTGTGAGCTGCCATGTAGTTTCAGAACTCCAACCCAGATCAGCTGAAAGGTACCCAGTACTTTTTTTGTTTGTTTCTTGAGACTCACTCTGTAGACCAAGCAGGCTGGCCTTGAACTCAGAAATCCACCTGCCTCTGCCTCCCGAGTGCTGGGATTAAAGGCGTGAGACACCATCACCTGTCTGAGTACCCAGTACTCTTAATCACTGAACCATCTTTCCAGCCCTTCACAGGCTTTCTTTTGGAAAGTATTTATCCAATGATTTTACAGTAATCATTACCTGAATACTAGTATTACATGCATATGCCACTGTTCCAGAACAGCCAGGGCTACACAAAGAAACTTTGCTTCAAAAAACAAACAAACAAAAAAAAACCCAATCCAATAATAATGATGATGATGATGATGTTAAAGCAGGCCAACTATGGTAGCACAAGCCTGGATCCCAGCACTTAAAGACAGAGTGATTGAGAAGTCAAGGTCAAGCCTGGCGGTGGTGGTCCACGCCTGTAATCCCAGCACTCTGGGAGGCAGAGACAGGCGGATTGCTGAGTTCGAGGCCAGCCTGGTCTACAGAGTGAGTTCCAGGACAGCCAGAGCTACACAGAATAACCCTGTCTAGAAGAAAAAAAAAAAGAGAGAGAAATCAGGGTCAGCAAAGTATGGTATGCATGCACTCTGAGTTTGACAGCAGCCTGGTCTACAAAGTGAATTCTAAGACAGCCAAGGCTACACACAGAGAAACCCTGTCTTAAAACACCAAACAAACAAAACAAAAAACAAAAAAACAAAACAAAAAACTGGCATAAGAATAAGTACATAGCTCAATAGAATAGAATCCAGAAATAATGTTTGCATTTGTGATCAACAGATATTTCAATTTTAAGACTATACAATGAACATACAATATTTTGAAATGTGACTAGCATGTATGTGCAAAATAAGTAAATAAGTGGTAGGCAGGGAGCAAAGAGGCTTTGAACTGACATTAAGTTTATACTACTGTTACTATTTATTTTTGTATTATCAACACTCTCAAATAAAATAGTAGAATGATCCATACCTTTGGATGATCTGAAAGGAAATCTGAAAGGAGATAGACTTGTGCCAGCAGCTCAGTGTAATCGTGACAACGAAAATAGTAAATATGGGAAAGAATATTTTCAAGAGTAAAATCCTTCAAGGCTTTCTGATGTTCTGAAACAAACAAACAAAGCAATCTTAAATGGCTTAGTTTTTCTTGTTCTAACAGTGTGACAATCATAAATAATCAGTTATTTTTTAATAAAACAAAAGGAATACCTTTGTATCATAAAACATACTTTTTAAAAGACAACAGAACTATTGCAAAATGACTGTAAACTGTGATTTGATGATTCCTGTCCTATTATAACTTTAATTTTTTCAAATCCTATTTATTTTGTTTTGATTTTTTGGATTTGTTTTTTTTTCAAGACAGGGTTTCTCTGTATAGCCCTGGCTGTCCTGGAACTCACTCTGTAGAACAGGATGGCCTCAAATTCAGAAATCCACCTGCCTCTGCCTCCCAGAATTCTGGGATTACAGGCGTGCGCCACCACCGCCTAGCTCAAGTCCTATTTTTAATGATGATTCTTAAATGCTTTAACCTCCCTTGTAGTCTACCACCATTCAAAGGTAGTGGAAAAGAAAGGATATGGGGGAAGTGGGCCTACTTAGAAAGGTTCTTTGTAACAACTAGGAACACCCATAGCTCAGTTCACAGGTTAGCAGGCAGCAGCATCTCAATCTACTCACAAACACTTCATGGATACACTAGCAGTCCAGTTAAGTAGAGTAGGGTTAGCAACAATGGTGACACAACCTAGCAGAGACAGCCAGGCCTCAGCCTCTGCTCCAGTCATCAGGAGGGACCAACAGAACACCAGGAGTTCTCAGCTATGCCTCTCTCAGGGAAGCGAAGATCAGCAAGGACTCAAGACCCCTAAGTGTTGCTGTACCAGCTAGACAATCCGTCATTCAGTCCTATTCATACCCTCCAAACATCACGTGTCCTCCACATGCCTTGCCTCAGCCAGTTACACGGTGAGACCATGTCTCAAAAAATAAAAGGGGGAGGGTGCTTGGAAAGACGATCAGTGGTTAAGAGTACTGGCTCCTCTTCCAGAGCAACTAGGGCTTGATTCCTAGAACCTACACATCAGTTCACAACTCCCCATAACTCAAGGATCTAATGCCCTCTTCTGGTCTCCAAAGGCTCTGAACACACACACACTGCAGACATACATTAAGGCAAAACACCCAAACAGATAAAAATCAAAGAAAGTCAGTTTGGTTTTGAAACGAGAAACTAATTACTACATTTCAGAATGTTTTGAAAAATATTTTAATGCTGTTGTGTGTTTTGCCCCCATGTAAATGTATCATGCATGTAAATGTACATGCACCATGTGCATGGTGCCCATGGAGGACAGAAGAGGGCATCGGACCCCCTGAAACAAGGGCTGCAGACAGGTACGAGCTGCCATGTGGGTTCTCTTCAAGAGCACTTAACAAACAAACCGCCCTTCAGCCCCTAGGATGTATTTGATCCATGACAAGATGATAACCTGAGTTCAATCCATAAGACCCACATAGTGGAAAAAGAAAACAACTCTCAAGTTGTCCTCAAATCTTCACATATGTGCAGTGGCATGTGTGCACACATTGCATACACACTCAATAATGATTTTTTTTAAAAAGACTTACTATTCCGGGTGGTGGTGGCGCACGCCTTGAATCCCAGCACTTGGGAGGTAGAGGCAGGTGGATTTCTGAGTTCGAGGCCAGCCTGGTCTACAAAGTGAGTTCCAGGACAGCCAGAGCTACACAGAGAAACCCTGTCTCGAAAAAACAAAACAAAACAAAACAAAAACCCTTTAGCCATAAACTAATTTAGTCATAAACTAATCATGAAAACCTTCACGCCCCAGTGCTTCAGTAGATCTACTGAAATGTACTGTAAGGTTTTAAGGAATTTATTAAAGTACAGATGGTGCCAAGGGTAAGATTCTTTAGACAGAAGAATTTTGTCTACCTTTCCAGTATCTCTGGCCTGAACCCTGTAAACACTACTAAAAAGCCATATATACAAACAATGAATTTGTTTTTAACAAACTGTGTGTGTGTGTGTGTGTATACTCTCTTCTGCAAGTGATATCCACAGTATATCTGGATATCAGAGAGCAATTTTCAGGAGCGAGTTCTCTCTTTCTAGCATATGTGTTCTAGGGATCAAATTCACACCATTAAGCTGGGTGGCAAGCACCTTTACCTGCTGAGCAGTCTCAGTGGCCAAAGTGCTTACCTTTGCAACTACTTATAAAAGTAATTGATAGGGGTTGGGGATTTAGCTCAGTGGTAGAGCGCTTGTCTAGCAAGCACCAGGCTCTGGGTTCTGTCCTCAACTCTGTTTAAAAAAAAAAAAAAAAAAAAGACAAAATAAAAGTAATGGCTGCTGGGCCATTTATGCTCTTAACCGCTGAGCCATCTCTCCAGCCCCCACAACACTTACTTTAAAATATATCTTTATGATTTCCTTTCAACATGTTCATTCATGTCTTACTTGCATGAATGTCTGTGTGAGGGTGTCAGAAGCTCCGGAACTGGAGTTACAGACAGAAGTAGGCTGTCATGTGGATGCTAAAAATTGGATCTAGGTCCTCTCTCTAGTCTCTGAAATATTTTTTTAAGTTAAAATCTTCAAAAAAGGACTGGAGAGATGGCTCAGTGGTTTAGAGAATTGACTACTCTTCCAGAGGTCCTGAGTTCAAATCCCAGCAACCACATGGTGGCTTGCAACCATATGTAATAGGATCTGGCGCCCTCTTCTGGTGTGTCTGAAGACAGCTACAATGTACTCATATATAAAATAAATAAATCTTCAAAAAAATATCTTCCAAAAAACAGTTAATGGCCGCCAAGCTGGGTGTGACACGGGCCTATCATTCCAGCATTTTGGAGACTGAGGCAGAGGGCCACACACGTGGCCTGGGTTAGGGGGAGAGCACTGTATATCATTTTGCAACAAAAGTACTGGAGTTTAAGTAGTTAACCTTCCAGTTTGGACAGTCTCTTACTGAGGTCTGAGATATGCACAAATACAAACCGTCTTTTCTGACCTTCTTCCATGTGCCTTCCTGCTATGAGATGAAGGTGCTGAATGCAGGCGGTTGCCAGGCTTACCACCCTATCAACCATAAAACTTCCCTCTGTATCAATAAACACTGCTTCACCGGCCACACCTCCAAAACATTCTGGAATCTGCACATCTACTGCCAACTGCATACTGTCAAGAAACGAAATGACCAAAACATTACCATTACCATTTAAAATGTCTTTTGTAAACTGCATATAATCATCAGCTAGATCATCAAGTTTTCTAAATGCGAATAAATACCCTAAGGCAAAAGAGATGTCTAGGGGCTGGAGAGATAGCTAGGTGGTTAAGGGCACTGATAGTTCTTCCAGCAGTCCTGAGTTCAAATCCCAGCAACCACATGGTGGCTCACAACTGTCTGTAATAGGGGTCTGGTGTCCTCTTCCGGTGTGTCTGGAAGACAGTGTACTCAAATTCATAAAATAATAAATCTTTAAGGAAAAAAAGAGATGTCTAACTCTCCATAGCTCCAGATACATATGAATCAATAGATGCCTAGATAATAGATAAGGTGTTATATAAAATTATGATTAAGGAAGTCTTAGTGCGTTTTAGGTTGCTGGGAATTGAATGCTATACATTTTCTCTCTACATTGCCAGTCAGAGTCTGGCAATGTAGCCCCGACTGATCCTTCAACTCTCAATCCTTCTATCTCAGTCTCTATTCTACCCCACTACCATGTTTATAGATATATAAACATGGCATGACCATGTAGACCGTAACCTGAGGTCTTGCTGAGGAGGGAGACAAGGTCTTGCTAGAGATCACCGGCTGGTCTAGCAACTGTTATCCAGCCCAGAACATCCTCTATTTCATAGCAGTCTGGCTTCACTATCCTGAATGATGAGATTATGAGTGCATCACCAAAGTTGGCTCAAAACTTGATCATATATAAGTCAACTTTTAAACATTTGACAAATATATCTCAGAAGTCAATTAATTAGGAATGTATGTGTTTAGTGACCAGATGATATTACAAAAGAAACATTTTTGATATCGAAACTTTATCATGAAGATGGGGTACCCAGATAATATAAATGGTAAGCTGATTTTTTGATGTGAATGCATACAAAGTAGCAATGTATGCCTCTTGGTTTCCTGACTACACACGTACAGCAGAATATTCTATTTGTTACATTAAGTCCACCCTTAAGTAGGGAACGTCCCATTTTACCATAACTGTGTTTTCCCAACACCTGGTACACCACAAACTTCTGTCGTTTTCAATAGGGGTATTCCACCCCCGAGAATGTTATCTAGTGCTGAACAGAAGGTGATTATGAAGCCCTGGGCATGCTCTTGCTCTAGAAGTTCCAGTGCTGTGCACTTCTTGTTTGCCACAGATGTACCAGCACATCTTGGTTTAGTTGTGAGACATTCTCTTCTTAGAATTTGGAGAGTTTCCAAGGCTTCCTCTTTAGATATCCCAACTTCTATAATAAAATAAGAAAAAGAAAACCTGACATTAGAGATTTAAAAGTATAACTCAGAGTCTGGTGCATGGTAGCCCAGCCTGGTCTACAGATCTAGTTCCAGGTCAATCAGGGCTATACTGAGAAACCTTTCTTTTTTTCTATTAATAGTTTTTTTGAGATGGGATTTTTCTGTGTAGCCCTGGCTGTCCTGAAACTCACTCTGTAGACCAGGCTGGCCTCGAACTCAGAAATCCACCTGCTTCTGCCTCCCAAGTGCTGGGATTAAAAACCTGCACCACCACTGCCCAGCCTCTTTTCTTTTTTTAAAAAAAATTTTTTAAATTTATGTATATGAGTACACTGTAGCTGTCTTCAGACACACCAGAAGAGGGGATCAGATCCCATTATAGATGGCTGTGAGCCACCATGTGGTTGCTGGGATTTGAACTCAGGACCTCTGGAAGAGCAGTCAGTGCTTTTAACCTCTGAGCCATCTCTCCAGCCCCTGAAACCTTTTCTTGAAACAAACAAAAGTCTAACACGGTAATGATTATCCAGTTATTTATTTATTTAGCAGTTGGGGTTCAAAACCAAGGCCTTGGGCATGAACAGCTAGTTAGTGCTCTACTGTTCTCCTACTGTCCTGTTAGCATCATCGCTGCTATGTAAAACTTAGAATTAGACTAGAGGTGTAGCTCTGTGGTGGAGTGTTTAACTAACATTGGCAAAACCGTAAGTTCAATACACAACACTTAAACAGAAATCAAACCAGATCCCATCCTGCCCTCTTTGGTGACCAGCTAAGATGCGCGTAGTATTACTGGCACAGTGGGTGGCCACGACCAAGTTTGGATTTGTGTACATTAAGGATGCAGTGGTTCCCACTTATATGTAACCTGAAGCACTCTTGAGAGAAAAGTCGGGGGTAGGGAGGGTGGTATTCCGTGAATCACGTCCTTCTAGAGCTTTCTCTTGGTCTAAGAAAACGTTCTATTGCTTTCCTTACTGAAATGTCTCTAGTCCTACTCTAATCCTTCATTTCTCAAATTCAATTCCCACTCCCCTAGGATCTTTGACCAGCGAAAATTACATGGCTTGTGACTGCTTTCCAGCCCAGTTTATCATGAAACCTCAAGTTGAGAAGTCGGTTCTTTCATCTACAGATTGGACACCCTGGTCCACGAGGAAACTTCCTTAGACCATTAAGTGAGGCACTCCTCAAAGCATCCAGCGAGCACGGAGAAAGCAACCAGTAAATGTTGCTCCACACAGTTCCAACCACAAGAGAATTACAGCGGAGTCAAAGAGCAGCTTGGCGGAGGCGGGAGAACGAAGACGGAGGCGGCGCCAAGCGGCCGCAGTGCATCAGCTAGCTGTCGGAAGTTGTTACCTTTGCTGAGCTCGGAGGGCTTCACCTCCAGGACGTCCTCCGCAGTCTGAAAACCCGCGGCCACCAGCTTCACGCGCACTGCGGGAGACAGCGGGAAGCCCACCAATTCCCGCTGCATTTTGAAAGCTGGGCGCCTACGCACGCAGTGACGTAGAGAGGGAGCGAGAGAGGCGCGAAAACCCTAGAGGCCCAAACTCCGCCCACCCGGGGAAGTGGGTGGTGGTCAGGCGGCGTGACGTCATGCGTACGACGTAAGGGGCGGGGCTCGCGCGGCCTAGACTCTCTTGGCCCTGCGGCTGCTGAGGAAATCCCTTAAACTGTTTAGGTTTAACGGTGTTTTTTTAGTGTCGTTCGCCTGAGTCACGTTTCGGGTATAGCCTGACAGTAAAACAAAAACAAAAACAAGCGAGGCTGGAGATGAGAGGATGGTAGCCAGGCCAAATGGACCCCATAGGGCGCTGTTTCATGGCTTCCTCAAGAATCTTTGAAAGGAGTCATCCCCCTGGATGGAAGTTGTAGTAGAAGCAGCAACCAAATACTGATCAGTTGGTAGTTTCTTGCTGTGAAAAATTTTAAAAAAGCAAAAAACCAAACTTGTAGAAGGCCTGTTGTCTGTTCCCACAGGAATGGTGTTCCCTTGACCCTTCCTGGTGACCCCTAGCTTTTCCCGCCCTCGCAAGGGATTGTGGGCCAGCCCCCCCCCACCTTGGGGGGGCTGCGTTAGTGAGCGGTTGGCGCCCACGCGCGCCCACGCACTCGCCCACGCACGCTCAGCTTCCGGTGGGTGACCGGGACTCAGGAGCTCACACGGAGCGTGGCGGTTCCTGAGAGCATTAATGTCCGCAGGCCTGCCTAGCGTAAGAAGTAGCTGGAAAAGTAAGATGTCGTGTCCTTGTCGTCCGGGAGTCTAGCCTGGGCGTCTGGTGTCCTGAGGGAGGGGCTGGACCTCTTTAGTAGAGCTGACCAGGGATGTTCATGTAGCGGAAGTGACCGCTTCCAAAACAGAACTTTTGGGGAGATTGGCAGTTTGGAAGGTGGCTTTGCCCAAGAAATATGGAGGATGATTTTTTTTTTTTTTAAAAAGTGTCTCGTACCCTACATTTCAAAAAAAATTACCTAGTATTTTTTTTGAAGACAGCATCTAAACTTTCTAAAATGTGGTATATAGCAATACGCGACTCTCGCCGTTTGTGCTCTACTTATTGGCAACAACTTTTTTTCTCTTTTTTCATTTTTTTTCTTTTTAAACTTTTAGGTTTTCATGACAGTTTCTTTGTGCATGTAGATTTCTTGCTTGGCTCTCCTAGAACTGGATCTGTAGCGCAAGCTGGCCTTGAACTCAGAGAGATTCTCCTGCCTCTGCCTCCTGAGTACTAGGATTAGAAAGGCCAGCGCCCCCAACGCCCAGCTAAAGCAACGACTCTTTATTATTACATTTCTTTTGTGTTTGTGTGTAGGCACACAGACCCACAGTGTGGAGGTGAGAAAAAATTGGCTCTCCTCTTCCATCTTGTAGGTATTGGGGATGGAATTCAGACTGTCGGGCTTGACAACCAGGCCTTTCACCTGCTGAACTACCTCTCCCTGGCAGTGATTCTTAGCCTGGATTTTTATTCAGCGATTTAAGCTTTAAATACTCGGAATCAGTCTTTCAAGTACTAAGGAAAGTAGCAACATTTTAAACAGTGTAGTGATGTCACAGATCCTAAATGTGCATAGCCACATCATACAAAGTATGAGGATGTAAAAACAGCACCGTTTTCTTGAAACGAAAACTTAAATTTAGAAAACTTTTTACTATCTTGAGCAATCTCCAAATTCTGTGTCCCTCCTTGGAGGAGGAGAGTGTATTTGTCCCATTTGATGATTCAGAGAAAGCTTGGTAGGACTGGACAAAATATAGTTTGTGTAATTACATTGTTTAGCTACTATAGGATTTATATTTGAGCATTCGGTAATTATTAAGTGTTATCCCCAGGGAGAATTTGTGCTTAATATTTATAAAGCAGTTGGGTTCTTAGGCAAGAAGATACTGAGTTAAAAAAGAGAAAAGGGGCAGGCAGTGGTGGGCACACCTCTAATCCTAGGACTTGGGAGGCAGAGGCAGGCCGATTGCTGAGTTTGAGGCCACTCAAGACTACACAAGAAAAACCCTATCTGAAAACAAAAACAAAACAAAACAAATAATAGGGCTGGAGAGATGGTCCAGTGGTTAGAGCACTGGCTGCTCTCCAGGTGGACCAGGTTCAATTCCCAACAACCACATGGCAGCTCAAAACTCTGTAACTCCAGTTCCAAGGAATTGGACGACCTACCTCACCCAGACATTGCAGACAAAGCAACAATACACATAAAATGAAAACTAAGTTATTAAAAACAATAATAAAATAAGTAAATAGAAAGAGAAAATAGGAAAAAAAACTTATGTCCACACAAAAACCTGAACATGGGTGTTTCTAGCTTCTGTATTTAGTTTTTAATTGTAGGAGCAATGAAGATGACCTTTAGTATGTGAATAAAAACTGATCTACCCATATATTGAAAATATTATTCAACTAAATGAAATGAACTTTCAAGTCATGAATAGACCACAGGAAGTGTAAACACATTCTACCAAGCCAGAGAAGGCAGTCTGAAAAGGCTGTGCACCATCTGGGTCCACCTGAGGACGTGCTATCAGTAAAAAAATGAAGCATCTCCTAAAGACAGCAGGTAAAAGCAGGGAGGGGGGGGTTGGTTCTTAGGGTAGTGAAAATACTCTCTGTGATACTATTAGTGTGGATACATGCCTTGTATGTTTGTCCAAGGCCTCAGAATGTACAGCAGAAGTAAATTCTAATTTAAACTGTGTGCTTCGGGTGACTATAATGTGCCCAAGTGTTTCAAGATTAGGAAAAGATAAGAACTCAGAATACAAATAGATAATAGATAATGCTAACTGAGAAAAGCAATATAGCAATGGTAACTAACATCGAATATTTGCTTTCTTGGTGGCCCTGAAGCTTTACATATAAATATTGGCACAAGGATGTTCATTTAGTTGAGTAGTGATTTAATGAAAATAAGTATTGAAATATATGAAACAACAACAACAACAAAAAAAAAAACACCCTGAGAAAATGGAGTTACAAGTACTAATATATCTTTAGTTTGGACAAATGCAGTGGATTTACTTTTCATGTTTTTATTTTGTCATCTTGGAGAGTTAAATTACTTGACTGTGTACTTAGCAATTCATTTTTTTTCTTTTTTAAAAAGATTCATTTATTTCATGTATGTGAGCATACTGTCACTGTCTTCAGACACACCAGAAGAGGGCATCAGTTCCCATTACAGATGGTTGTGAGCCACCACGTAGTTGCTGGGAATTGAACACAGGACCTCTGGAAGAGCAGCCAGTGCTCTTAATCTCTGAGCCATCTCTCAGCCCCATCTAATTTTCAATAGACAGGGTGGCACAGACTTGTATTCCCAGCTATTCAAGAGGTTGAGACAGAATGTTCAAAAGTCCAAGGCTCACCCTGGCATACAGCATGAGCACAAGTCCCAAGCACAAGTCCTACAAGTTTGGGCAGTTAAAACCTAATCATTCCAAAAAGTAGAAAGAGGGCTAGGGATATGGCTAGAATGCTTGCCTTGAATGTGAGGATCTAGATTCAGTTCCCAGTACTAAAAAACAACACACACAGACACACACCAAAAATCACTCTATCGTGTGTGTGTGTGTGTGTGTGTGTGTGTGTGTGTGTGTGTGATTTTCATCACTCTCTGCTGAAACTTTCAGTCCCTGTCAATCATGGCTCCACTTTGAGTTTTGAGCATGACTTTCATGAATACATACTTTGTGCAAATGGAATAATACAGTAATTGTTCTTCTTTGGTCTGTTTCACTTAGATGATGTTCTTAAAATTAATCCATGTGGTAGCATCTATTGGAATTTCCCTCTTTTCTCTCTCTCCCTCTGTGTGTATGTGTGTGTGCGCACATGAGTGTGTGTACATGAGAGAAAGAGAGAGCATGCACAAGAGCAAGTGATCATATGTGCTGTAGAGACAACTTCCAGTAGTCCTTCCACCATGTGGATCCCAGAAATCCAACTCAGGTCTTTAGATTTAACTGCAAATACTTTTATCCACTAAACTATCTCCCCAGCCCTTTACATCTGTGTTTGTTGGTCTTTTCTTTTCTTTTCTTTTCTTTTCTTTTCTTTTCTTTTCTTTTCTTTTCTTTTCTTTTTTCTTTCTTTTTCTTTTCTTTTTCTTTTTTTCTTTTTCTTTTTCTTTTTTTTTTTGTTTTGTTTTGGTTTGGTTTGGTTTTTCGAGACAGGGTTTCTCTTTTCTTTTCTAATTATTATCAGAGCTTGGGAGATAGTTCACTGTGTAAGGCATGTGCCACGCAAGCATAAGGACTTGAGATCAGATCTCCAGAAGTTTGTAAAACGAGCACAGTGGCACTTTATAATCCCCGTGCTCCTACACCAAGATGTGAAGTAGATACGGAGCTCCCTGGGAGCCTGTGGGCTGTCATATGCAGTGGTACCTTTGCTAAGGTTACTGCTGCTGTGATGAAACACTAGTACCAGAAGCAAGTTGGGGAGGAAAGAGTTTATTTTAACTTGCACTTCCACATCGCAGTTCATCTTAAAAGGAAGGACAGGAACTCAAACAAAACCTGGAGAACAGGAGCTGATGCAGAAGCCTTGGAGGAGTGCTGCTTATTAGCTCGCTCCTCAAGACTTGTTGACCTGCTTGCCTCTAAACTGAAGCACCAGCAGCCCAGGGATGGTACCACTCAGAATGGACCAGGCCCTTCCCCATCAGTCTCTAAGTTAAAAAAAAAAAAATGTCTACAGGTTTGTCTATGGGGACATTTTCTTAAATGAGGGTCCCTTCTCTCAGATAACTTTAGCTTGTATCAAGCAGACATAAAAGTAGCCAGCACAAATTTCATGGCCAATGGAAGGCACTGACCCCCATATGTATTACATGGTACTGATGTGCCCAAACTCCCTGACACAAATACATGCCCCACACAAATTATGATAAGGAAAAAATATCAAAGGCAGAGCATAGTGTCTTGTGGGTCTTCATTCTGCCCTCTGCTGGGGTGTGGAAGCACCGCTGGAGAGGCTAGGCTTTAGGGAAGTGTCAAGACACCACTTTGGGTGGGAAAACACAGTGGGAGGCCAAAATTGGGGTTCTCTGACTCTTGAGAATCCAGTTGCAACTGGAGTGCCGCACAGAGGAGTTGGACATGAAGTGTCAAGGTCCACAGCCTGCAACAAGGCCAGGGCCAGGTACTCCCAAACTCCTGGACATCCAGGCAACCCAGTGGTGCAGGGTTGAGAAGAGTTGGGAATGGAATTGGGGGCCTGTGGACTGAGGCCAACAACAAGCCCGGGGTTTGGGGAGTGAGAACTTCAGCTTAGCTCATTGTGGAAAGTCCTTTGCTTGGCAGCAGTTGTCTGGGAGCAAAGGCCTTCTGCAATAGACTTAGGCAGTGCCTCCGCTTTCTCCCTGCTTCCCACTGCGGTTTTTCATTAAACAGTTTGGTTCCAAACTGTTGATTATTGTTCTTTGTGGAAAATGGATGCATACCAACTCCTCTGGGTGGACCAGAGATTAAATACCTTTTGCAGGGGAATGTCTGGGAAGGGAAGCTTATTGGCTACACCCTCAGAGCCTCTGGATACCTCATTAGTATGGAGAACTCTGTTCTGGGCTGTGTGAACAATGTGGGGAATATGGACATGTGTTTGGGGCCAGGAATCTAGTAGGGAGCAGGGAGGTGCCTACCATCTCAGGTGGGTACTAGGGTTTCAGGCATGCGCTGCCTTACCAAGCTTCCTGGCACAGTCTATTGTCTCATAATGTCTCTTCTGTAATTTCAGCATTCAGAGACCTAGGCAGGAAAACTGTCTCAAATTTAAGAGTGTATGTACTAGCTGGGAGCTGGTGGCGCATGCCTGTAATCCCAGCACTCTGGGAGGCAGAGGCAGGTGGCTTTCTGAGTTCAAGGCCAACCTGGTCTACAGAGTGAGTTCCAGGATAGCCAGGGCTATACAGAGAAACCCTGTCTCGAAAAATCCAAATCCAAAAAAACCAACAAAACAAAACAAAAAAGAGAGTATGTACTGAGTAACACAGGCTAGCCATGATTATATAATGACACTGTTCTAAAAAAAAAAAAAAAAAAAACTTGAGCCGGGCAGTGGTGGCGCACGCCTGTAATCCCAGCATGCTGGGAGGCAGAGGCAGGTGGATTTCTGAGTTTGAGGCCAGCTTGGTCTACAGAGTGAGTTCCAGGATACAGGGAAACCCTGCCTCCAAAAAACCAAATCCAAAAAACCAAAAAAAAAAAAAAAAACCAAAAAACTTGAAGAGGGTCAGGTATGGTGTTTTATATCTTTAATCCAGGCACTAAAGAGGCAAGGGATAGACCTGTGAGCTCTATATAGTAGGTTCCAGGCCATCCAGGACGATATAGTGAGATCATGTCTCAAAAATGAAAACAAAACAAAAAAGCAGAAAGGGGCTGAGAAGATGGCTCACTGGATAACAAGAGCCTACTTCCAAGTCTGAAGACCATTGTTTGAACCCTCAGGTCCCCATGGTGAGAGGAGAGGACTGACTCCTGCAAGTTGTCCTCTGGACCCCTCCCCCCCATGCCTCCCTTTTCAGAAAAAAAAAATTTTTTTTTTTTTTTGGTTTTTTGGAGACAGGGTTTCTCTGTATAGCCCTGGCTGTCCTAGAACTTACTCTGTAGACCAGGCTGGCCTTGAACTCAGAAATCCGCTTGCCTCTGCCTCCCAGAGTGCTGGGATTACAGGCGTGCGCCACCACCGCCTGGCCCAGAAAATGAATATATAAAGTCTAATTGCAAAATAAATCTTTCTGTTTGGCAGGACAGGGGTCTGGGGTACATATTTTAGATATCAAAAGCAGACCTGGCCTCCAGGTTCTCCCAGCATTCCTCAGTCCCTTGCTGGCACACCCTGCTCCCAACCCTGACCTTTCCAGCTCTGGGACTAGGTTGCCCTTCCCCCAGAGGCTCTTCCCTATGCAATCCAGACATCATTTTGGTTTGGTTTGTCCCTTTCTCGTGCTTGCATGTGTTCTCTTTCTCCCCACCCCCACCCTGTTCTCTTTCTCTGGGCTCACACCCTTTCTTTTCCCTTCCCCTTCTCCCCATGGTGACTTCCCTGGCCTTGGTCCTTGGGGCCAGTAAACTAGACCCCCTGAGAACAGCTTTCCAATAAAAGTACTTTTTTTTTTTAAAGATTTATTTATTATATGTGAGTACACTGTAGCTGTCTTCAGACACACCAGAAGAGGGCATCAGATCTCATTACAGATGGTTGGGAGCCACCATGTGGTTGCTGGGATTTGAACTCAGGACCTTTGGAAGAGCAGTCAGTGCTCTTAACCACTGAGCCATCTCTCCAGCCCCCAAAAGTACTTTAAATATAGTCTTATCTGGCTTGAATTGGCTCATCTTGCCGGTGGAGAAATAACATCTCTTTCTAGTGCTGGGATTCTGTAGCCTCACACATGCTAGAGAAGTGATTTACCACTGAGCTACGTCAGCAGTCTATTTATTCAAATTTGAGACATAGTCTCTGTGTTTCCAAAGCTGGCCCCAAATTTATAACTCTTGGCTCCTTTGGAGTAGTGGGATCTCAGGTATATATTGCCAGGCCTGACTCAATATTCTGTGGGTGTTGTGGCTGGTTTGTTGTTTTTGAAATGGGTTCTCTGTAGCCTAGACTACCATAACATATTATGCAGTATAGACTGGCTGCAAACTTGAGGCGGTCCTTGTACTTCAGCTTTTCAAAGTTGTAATTACAGGTCTCAGTCACCATGCCTGGCTTAGTAAAGTCACCTCTTTGTCCTAAAGCAAATTGTATGCATAAGTATGCCAGTAATGATGAACATCTTATGAAATACTGTAACTGAATTTTGTGAAGGCTATGGACCTGTTGAAGACACCATGTCACTAGTTTAAGGAGCTATTATTAGGGGACAAGTGTGATAGTTCAATGGAAAAGACATTTGGTGCCAACCCTGAGAACCTGAGTTCTATTTCCAGGACCTACATGGTAGAACAAAAGAACCAACTGATCCCTTCTGAGGGATCACATGAGTTGTGCCACTTGCATGCCAGTTCACATACACAGACACATAATGCTAATTAAATGTGAAAAACTGAAGGGTATTCATAGGAAGCCAGGAAGCAGGCTTGTTGGATAAGGGACAAACAAACAAATGAGGTGCTCCTAGGACCAATGTGAATGAATAGTCCTTAGGTAAGGATGCCTGCTTCCAAATCTGCAAATTAGAATTTAACCCTTAGGAATCACATGCTGGAAGAAAAAAAACTGACTCCCACAGGGTTTCCTCTGACTACACACTGTTCCATAGCACATATATGCCCACACATATACACACAATAAGTAAATAAATGGATATATAAATGTTAACGAGAAAAAAGATTTTCAAATCACAAAACTTCTAAAACTAGTATGTAAGCTTTGAACTTTTTGGTAATGGTACTTTACTTTAGTTCACATGTAACTCCCTTTTCCCTTTCATGCTTAGTTGCAAACCAGATTTCAAAGTATCTTGACATTTCTATTTTTCTTTTCTTTTCTTTTCTTTTCTTTTCTTTTCTTTCTTTCTTTCTTTCTTTTCTTCTTTCTTTTTTTTGTTTGTTTTTTGGATTTGGTTTTTTCCAGACAGGGTTTCTCTGTATAGCCCTGGCTGTCCTGGAGCCCTGGCTGTCCTGGAACTCACTCTTTAGACCAGGCTGGCCTCAAACTCAGAAATCTGCCTGCCTCTGCCTCCCAGAGTGCTGGGATTACAGGTGTGCGCTACCACCTCCCAGCTTCTATTTTCTTTTATCTGGAATGCTTCACAAATTTTTCATATGCTTATACAGGGACCAAGATGATCTTTTTTGTATCATTCCAGTGTTACTGTCTGCATTGCTGGAGCAAGGATGTAGTATTTATTCCATACCAAAGACATGTTTTATTTATAAATTGTACATATGTACTTGTGTATATAGGGTATATCTGTATCTATATACAAGATATCTTCTTTGAGATAGATTATACATGTGTGTATGAGATATATATATATACACATATATACATCATATATATACACATAATATTTATATTTAATACCAGCACTCAAGAGGGGGGCAGAGGCAGGCAAATCTCTGTGGTTTTAAGACTGGCCTGGTCTACATAGTGAGTCCTAGGCAGCCAAGGCTAGTGAGACTTTGTCTCAAAAAGTAAAACAAAGCTGGGCAGTGGTGGCACACACCTTTAATCCCAACACTCAGGAGGCAGAGGCAGGCAGATTTCTGAGTTCCAGGCCAGCCTGGTCTACAGAGGGAGTTCCAGGACAGCCAGGGCCACACAGACAAATCCTGTCTCGAAAAATCAAAATAAAATAAAATAAAAATAATTTTAAAAAAAGATAAAATAACTAATGCCAGGAGTGATGGCACACATCTTTAATCTTAGCACTCAGGAGGCAGAGACAGGCAGATCTCTGTAAGTTTGAGGCCAGTCTGGTCTTCAAAGTAAGTTTCAGGACAGTCAGTGATCTGTTATACAGAGAAATCCTGTTTTGAAAATATTAATTAATTAATATAAAACAACTAACAAATCATCAAAAGTAGATCTGTTGCCTAGAATGTGTGAGCCCTAGTTCAGTTTCTAGCACTGGAAAGGCCCCCCAACTCAGTGTCCCTATCTTTTTCTTCCCATATCAGACATCTCTCTTTTTTTTTTTTTTGGTCATTTTTAATTTTAGTAAGATGTTTAAAACAGCATTGTTAGGTTGAAGAGATGGCTCATCGGTTAAGAGCACTGACATGGTACCTCCCAGCCATCCATAACTCCTGTTCCAGAAAATCTAGTGCCCTCTTGTGGCCTCTGAGGACACAGACCGAGCACCCATACACTTTTTCTTAACAGCACTGTTTGACACATACTCTCTTTCCTCTCTTTGAAACCGAACTTTTAACTTACGTTGTAATAGCAGGTGTGGTGTCCCAGGCCTTAAATCCCAGCAAGTAAATCTCTGTGAGTCTGAGGCCAGCCTGAGCTACATATCAAGCTCCAGGGCTGCTTGAAGAAAACCTGTCTCAGCAGGGAGGTGGTGTGGCACATGCCTTTAATCCCAGCATTTGGGAGGCAGAGGCAGGTAGATTTCTAAGTTCGAGGCCAGCCTGGTCTACAGAGTGAGTTACAGGACAGCCAGGCTACACAGAGAAACCCTGTCTTGAAAAAAACAAAAACAACAACAACAACAACAACAACAAAACCCTGTCTGAAGAAAGAAAAAAGAGAGAGAATGACAAATGACCCTGTCCTCCTGACCCTCTTGCTTGAACTTGTTTTATAGGAGAGAATGACCCTGGCCTCTTGACCTTCTTGCTCACTCAAGTGCTAGAATTATAGGTATATATTTGTGTGTAAGGCTTTTTTTTTTTCAGTGTTGGTAATCAAACCCAGAGTTTTATAAATGTTAAACAGTTGTTCTGCCACAGAACTGTGCTCAGCCTCTACCTTTTGTATGGTTTGATGACTTTTGATCTGTTTATTAGTTGGCCAGTAACAGAACAAGTAGTTGCCCAGTCATCAGAACAAATCAGTTGTACATTATGTCGGTGGGTGGGAAGCTGGGTTTCATTCAGTTCACATTGAAACCTAGGCAGGTCTTGAGCTTTCAATTCTTCTACCTCTGCTTCTTGTGTAGCTAAGATTATAGGCTTAAATCATAATACTTGACTATTGTTAGAATATTTTCATGAGGGGGCTGGAGAGATAGTTCAGTGGTTAAGAGCCGTGACTGCTCTTCCAGAAGTCCTGAGTTCAATTCCCAGCAACCACTTGGTGGCTCACAACCATCTGTAATGGGACCTGATGTCCTCTTCTGGTATGTCTGAAGACAGCCATGTACTCATATACATAAATAAAAATATCTTTAAAAAAAAGAATATTTTCATGACCATCAAAGAATTTCCATGATGGGACTAGAGAGATGGCTTAGTGGTTAGGATCAATTCAATTCCAAGCACCCACATGGCAGCTCACAACTGTTTATAACTTCAGTTCCAGAGGATCTGACACCCTCATGCAGACATGCAGACAGATCACCAGTGCACATAAAAATAAATGAATCTTTGAAATCTCCATGTACACCCCTCCCCCAAGCATTTGCATTAGTTTCTGTGTCGCAAACCCAGCTATAGAAAACAATTGAGGGCTGGAGAGATGGCTCAGCGGGTAAGAGCACCAACTGCTCTCCCAAAGGTTCTGAGTTCAAATCCCAGCACCCACATGGTGGCTCACAACCACTTGTAAGGAGATCCGATGCCCTCTTCTGGTGACTGAAGATAGCTACAGTGCACTTATATATAATAAGTAAATCTTTAAAAAAAAAAAAAAAGACAGGTCAGGTGGTAGTGGCGCATGCCTTTAATCCCAGCACTTGGGAGGCAGAGACAGGTGGATTTCTGAGTTTGAGGCCAGCCTGGTCTACAGAGTGAGTTCCAGAACAGCCAGGACTACACAGAGAAAGCCTGTCTCAAAAAAACCAAGAAAAAAGAAAATACAATTGATTACCACTCTGTGGATATATCTACTTTTCTTAATATTTTGTATAAAAAAGAATAATTGTGTAGTTTGTAGTCTATGTGCAGTTCTTTTCACTATATTTTTTTGGTTTTTCTTTTTTTCTTTTTTCTTTTTCTTTTTCTTTTTTTTCCAAGACAGGGTTTCTCTGTATAACCCTGGCCGTCCTGAAACTCACTCTGTAGACCAGGCTCGCCTTGAACCCAGAAATCTGCCCGCCTCTGCCTCCCAAGTGCTGGGATTAAAGATGTTCGCCACCACCTCCTGGCCACTTACTGTATTTTTAAAAAATTTTTTAAAGATTTATTTATTTATTATATGTAAGTACACTGTAGCTGTTTTCAGACACACCAGAAGAGGGCATTAGATCTCATTACAGATGGTTGTGAGCCACCATGTGGTCGCTGGGATTTGAACTCAGGACCTTCAGAAGAGCAGTCAGTGCTCTTAATGGCTGAGCTATCTCTCCAACCCCTAAAATGTTTTAGGATGTATTTATTTTACGTATGTGAGTACACTGTCACTCTCTTCAGACACACCAGAAGAGGGCATCAGATCCCATTAGAGATGGTTATGAGCCACCATGTGGTTGTTGGGAATTGAACTTAGGACCTCTTGAGGACTCTCGAAAAGCAGTCAGTGCTCTTAACCTCTGAGCCATCTCTCTAGCCCCATTTACTATATTTTTGAAGTTCATAAATGATGTCACCTGTATGTCTTGTTCATTTTTTTTTAAGACAAGAGTTTTACTATATAGCCCCCACTCACTTGGAACTCATTATGTATACCAGGCTGGCCATGGACTCAGAGGGCTCTCCCTGCCTCTCTGCCTCCTAAATGCAGAGATTAAAGAAATGTGCAGCTGTTGTGGGATTATTCACCAGAGTAGATTGCTCAGACATGGGTTTAAGCCAATAGGAAATCTTTGTTAGCCAGCCAGTGATTACACTGGGTGTTTGGGATCCCAGTGTAGCACTGAGCCTTTCTTAGGCTGAGCTTTTCTTTGTTTTTTTTTGTTTGTTTTGTTTTGTTTAGGTTTTTTTTTTTTTTTTTTTTTTTTTGAGACAGGGTTTTTCTGTATAACCCTGTCTGTCCTGGAACTCACTCTGTAGACCAGGCTGGCCTCAAACTCAGAAATCCACCTGCCTCTGCCTCCCAAGTGCTGGGATTAAAGGCATGAGCCACCACTGCCTGGTTTAGGATGAGCTTTTAAGTACAAAAACTATTCTGGGTTGACATACTTTAATTTACAAGAACAGTTAGCCAGAAGTAGAACTTTAGAAGCTAAAAAGCAAGATTAGAACATCTTGAGACTTTCCTAGAACTACAATGGACTTTGATAGCTTAGATTTATGTTTCAGTTTTGGTGGGTGGTGCTGTCTACCTGCTGAGTTTCCACCTTAGATTCAGTTGTGCTAAGATCTCAGGGCCTACTAATGTCTCTGGGACCCTATCACACCACCATACCTTGCAGATAGTTTCTTTTTATAATTGAATAATATTATGTACTGTATGAACATGAGGCCTTTTTAAATGCCTGGCCTGTTTGGGATATAATAATAGTTATAAAAAATAAAAATAAAAGATAACTGTTAGCATTTACGTACATGTCATTCTGTAAATATATGTTGCTCTTGGGAAAATATGTAGAAATGAAATGATGACATCATTTGGAAAGCACATGAAACTTTTCAAAAACTATTGAGCTTTTTTTAAAAAAAAATTATTTTATGTGCATGAGTACTCTTATCTGCATTACACATGCAAGCCAGAAGAGGGCATGTTATCACACTACAGATGGTTGTGAACTAGCATGTGGTTTCTGGAAATTGAACTCGGAACATCTAGAGCAGCAGTCAGTCAGTGCTCCTAACCAGGGAGTCCAAACTGTTTTTTCAAATGATCACTGTTTAATATTCTCACCAGCAAAACACAAGGTTCTGTTTCTCTACATCCTTGCCAGCATTCATTCTTTCATTCATTCATTCATTTATTTATTATTTTGAGACAGACCTGGCTGTCCTGGAACTTGATTGATTTATAGACCAGTCTGCTCTCGCCTCTGCCTGAAATTCCAGCAGTAGGCCACTATACCTAGCCTGCTTGCATTTGATATTGCCAGCTATTTGTATAGTGTCAAGGATCAAATTCATGTCCTATGAGTACTAGATAAGCACTCTATCACTGATTTAAGTCCACTTTTAAGGATTGTGATCACTCTTGTTGGAATTTTATTTTTAATTATGTATATATGTGAGAACCTGCATGTGGGATCATGCACATATGAGTAGAAGTGCCCTCAGAGGCCACAAGAGTATTGGATTTCTGGGATCTGGAGTTCCATTTGGTTGTCACCCAAAGAGGGCTAGGAACCCCTCATTCAAGTTTTTTGTTGTTGTTGTTTTAGATTTATTTATTTATTTTATCCATATGAGTACCCTGATGCTCTCTTCAGACACTCCAGAAGAGGGCATTAGATCCCATTGCAGATGGTTGTGAGCCACCATGTGGTTTCTGGGAATTGAACTCAAGACCTCTGGAAGAGCAGTCAGTTCTCTTAATCACTTAGCCATCTCTCCAGCCTTCATTCAAGCTTTTAAGAGAAAATAAAGTCAGATATTACTTCCTCCATTATATTTTTTCCAAGTTGGAATTTTAATCTGTGTTTTATAAAATTGGAATGCACTGGGCAGTGGTGGCGCATGCCACTAATCGCAGCACTTGGGAGGTAGAGACAGCCAGATTTTTGAGTTCAAGGCCAGCCTGATTTAGAGTGAGTTCCAGGACAGCCAGGGCTACACAGAGAAACCCTGTCTTGAAAAAAACAAATAAATAAATAAAAATAAAATAAAATTGGAATGCTTAGATGTTGTGTCAGAATGTCATCTGGGGAGATAGAACATACAGACCTAATCACTCCAGATAGGGATCCTTTGAAAGACCAAAGTACAGATGCCACCAGAATCCAACTTAGCAAACCAGAGTTCATTGCAGTTACTACTAGGAATATGGATGAGGAGTTACAGGAACAGAAATGACTCAGACAGCTGTGTCACCACTCACCACGGCCCACCCCAGCATGGGTGACAGAGCTGGGAACCTGGAGCTCACTGCACAGCCTGCAGTCAGCTGACCAGGTTGGGGAGCTCCTTTCCTGGTGACTCTGGTCTACATCTCTCCCAGGCAGCTCAGCTGTTTTCTCAGAAGCTGAGGAAAGAGCATCTTAAATTTGAGAAAGAGCCTGAACTCCATACTGAGAAAAGAAAAGACTGATAGTAGAGTATCAAATCAGTATTATGGAATGCTTCCAGCCCCAGGAGCTCAGGCTATACATCTCTCCTTTTCTCTGACAAGTTTTTATTTCACTTCTCCTTCTAAACTATGTTTAAAACTATGAACAGAGTCCTTTCATTCTCCTAGGGAGACCTTCCCAGTCAGTCCAAGCTGAAGACAGGCATTCAGAGTCCTTTACTACCCTGCCTTACTATTCTTTCCTGAGCCAGTTACCCAGAAACAGATACCTGTAAAATAAATAATCGTTTTTCTTCCTGTCTACTTTGATTCCCAGAAATAATGACTCTGAGACTAATTATTAATAAATGTCTAGTCTGGGCAGTGGTGGCACATGCCTTTAAACCCAGCGCTTGGGAGGCAGAGGCAGGCAGATTTCTGAGTTCGAGGCCAGCCTGGTCTACAGAGTGAGTTCCAGGACAGCCAGGCCTACACAGAGAAACCCTGTCTCGAAAAACAAAAACAAAAAAACCTAAGCCATAAACTTCTGTGTTCTCTGACTTGCTTTTTACTTAGTATCTCTTTTTCTAACCTGGGTTCAGCTAGCTACCTGCTGGTTTAGGTCTGCCTCCTCAGTTTTCCCAGGGAATCTCCACCCCTCTAGTCCCCAGAATTCTCTCTCTGTCTCGTCTCGTCTCGTCTCTCTCTCTCTCTCTCTCTCTCTCTCTCTCTCTCTCTATATATATATATATATATATATATATATACACACCTCTTATATTCTGCTTCAGTTCATTGGCCATAGCTTTTTTTATTGACAGGTCATGCTTATAAGAGATTATCTCTTACAGATACCCCTCCTCAGCTATAAGACCAATGTGTGTAGTGTGTAGTAGGTAAGACATAATATTTCTCTTTGTCTATAGTGATTATCTTCACATGACCAAATCCTATCCCACTTTTTCCTTTTTTCCCCTTTAACATTTATAGTAATTACACAATAGATTAAGTAATGAATAAACACTACTTAGAAGCACTTCCTTCTCTCACCCAAATCCTAGTTATCCTTTCATTCTTTCAGAAATAATATACAGTGTCTTTCACAGCCTTTGAGATGTGCCTCAAGCTTGGTGTGCTGGTGCATACTTATAACCCCAGCACTCGGATCTGAAGTTTGTCATAATTGAGGCCATTTTAGGACAACAGAGCAAGTCTTTCAAACAAACAAACAAATGGAACTTGTTCTCTCCTACTACAGTGTAGATCTCTAGAATCAAACCCCATTTATCAGGCTTGCACGCAAACATCCTTACCATTCATGAATATCAATCTGAACATTTTTATGATTTATGAGGCAGAATAAGACAGTCTACAAATAATGTACTTTTAAAACTAACCTTTCTGTACCATTTTTCACGGTTCGGTTGTTTTTGTTATTCTTGGTGTTAATTCACACTAAAGGCTGTTCATCCGACTCTATGCTTAAGAAAGTAAACGCCTATTCTAGAAGGCTACAGAACAAAAGACCAAGCAAACAGCTTTAGGTTCAATGGCATTTCCAATCGCTGACAGGGAGGCGGGTTTCCGAGTACAGGAAATGAGTCACTATGGAGGTGGCGCTATGTAGATACGAATTCAGGAGCAAGCTGGGAAAAGCTGCTGCTTCCAAATATTTGTGATTTTTAGATGTAGTTTTTGGAAAAACTCCAGCCTACTAAGTGCTTTGTAATATGGGAAGTCACTATACATAAAGATATAGAGCTTTTTAAATGAGGCTTAAATTTCTACCATATCTGTGAAATGCTACGCATATCATGCTGTTCAGGCTACATGGGCATGCAACTCATACTTACCTGGCAGGGGAGATACCATGATCACGAAGGTGGTTTTCCCAGGGCGAGGCTTATCCATTGCACTCCGGATGTGCTGACCCCTGCGATTTCCCCAAATGCGGGAAACTCGACTGCATAATTTGTGGTAGTGGGGGACTGCGTTCGCGCTCTCCCCTGACTTTTCAGTTTTAAAGAAAGGTTAATTTGTTCCTTAGCACTTCTCAGTGGAAGGGGGAGGAGCTTGTATTTACTTTTTATCTTTTACTGTTTTTGAAACAGGGTTTTTCTGTGTAGTTCTGGCTGTCCTGAACTCACCCTGTAGAATTCAGGCCGCCCGATTTCAGAACTCTGCTTGCCTATGCCCCCAGTGCTGGGGTTAAAGGCGAACACCACCACCACTGGCCTAGTACATTTGATCTTGATCTGTCTTGCTGTAGAATACAGGGCTCCTGCAGGGGGGGGGGGGGGGGGGTGGGCATTTCTGAGTTTGAGAACAGCCTGTTCTATAGAGTGAGCTCCAGGACGGCCAGTACCACACAGAGAAACCCTATCTCACAAAACAAAAAACAGTGCTCCAACTTTTAGTGCTCCAATTGTCTTTGTGTGTTGACCTGCACCTCAATACTCACTGCACCTTTGTTTCTACTAACATTTACAAACTGTCACTCAGAGGGCATGAGCTCACTTTTGAGTCACAGTACCTAGGGTTGGCTCTGGGTATTACCCAAGGCTTTTCCTGTTTCTAAGTCTTTTTCCTACAGCCAGCAACATACATGATTATGTTTACAATCTCTCCAGATTTCTGAGTGTATTGTTCCCATTGAATAAAATGGGATCTCTAAGTCGGCTTATAAAATAATAAATAATAAACCACTGGGCGGTGGTGGTGCTCGCCTTTAATCCCAGCACTTGGGAAGCAGAGGCCAGCCTGGTCTACAGAATGAGTTCCAGGACAGCCAGGACTATACAGAGAAACCCTGTCTCAAGAAACAAACAAACAAACAAAAAAACAAAAACAAAAAAACTAGTTTGTAAGCATTTGGAAGGCAGAGGCCGGGAAGAGACCAACGTAGTCTATGTATAAAGTACCTGGTTTTGTGTTTTGTTGTGAAGCATAAGCAAAATTTGAAGGAAAGAATATGGGTTAGCAGTAGAGCTATTGCCTAGCATGTTAAGGTTACTAGCCTCAAACCAACACTGAAAAGTAAAAAGAGGAGCTTTAACTTTGTGTGTTGTTTGAGTTTTTTGTTTTTGTTTATTTGTGGGGCTTGAAGGGGAGGGTAAGGAAGCAACCAAGACAGGGTTTCTCTGTGTAACAGCCCTAGTTGGCCTCACTTTGTAGACTAGGCTGGCCTAGAACTCAAGAGATCTTTCTTCCAAGTGCTGGGATTAAAAGCATGCGACACTACTCCTAGGGTGTATGTATTGCTTGTATGTATGTAGGTGCACTGCCCACATGACTGGTACCTAAGAAGGTCAGAAGAGGGCATTGGAGACTTTGGAACTGGAGTTATGGATAGCTATGTTTGAGCTACCATGTAGGTTCCTGTCTTCGTCGGGGTTTCTATTCCTGCACAAACATTATGACCAAGAAGCAAGTTGGGGAAGAAAGGGTTTATTGAGCTTACACTTCCACGTTGCAGTTCATCACTAAAGGAAGTCAGGACTGGAACTCAAGCAGGTCAGGAAGCAGGAGCTGATGCAGAGGCCATGGAGGGATGTTTCTTACTGGCTTGCTTCCCCTGGCTTGCTCAGCCTGCTCTCTTAATATAACCCAAGAGCACCAGCTCAAAGGTGGTACCACCCACAAGGGGCCCTCCCCACTTGATCACTAATTGAGAAAATGCCCCACAGCTGGATCTCATGGAGGCACTTCCCCAACTAAAGCTCCTTTCTCTGTGATAACTCCAACTTGTGTCAAGTTGACACACAAAACTAGCTAGTACAGTTCCCAAATTGGACCCTGGTCTCTTCTACAATAACAAGTGCTCTTAATAACTAAGCAGTCCCTTCAGCCCCACCCACTAGCTTGTTGGTTATAATAGAGCTAGGTGTTAAGGAGTTCACAGGTGTAGTTCACAGCTGTGTTTCTACCAGGAAGGTAGAATCAGAAGGCTCATGAATTCATAGTCTTCCTCTTTCACATAACAAGTTATCTAGACATACCTGGGCGGGGTCATATCTCAGCACCAGTAATTATATTAACATATTTAATTGTTTGTAATATACCGTGGTATTTCCACAACTTTACGATTCAGTGGATGATCCTGATGCAGCCATATTCATTACTACAATGTTCTTTTCAATTTAGAGCAGCTCTATCTCATCTTGTCAAGATCTAGTTTCCCTATTACATATCCTCAAACAGCCTGCTCCTTTCTAAAGTGTGACACATGAACACATGTATTGACCTTACTGTTCAATACTCATTAAAAAAAAAAGTACTGGCTGGGCGGTGGTGGCGGACGCCTGTAATCCCAGCACTTGGGAGCCAGAGGCAGGTGGATTTCTGAGTTCGAGGCCAGCCTGGTTTACAGAGTGAGTTCCAGGACAGCCGGGGCTACACAGAAAAACCCTGTCTCGAAAAACCAAAAAAAAAAAAAAAAAAAAAAAAAAAGTACTAAGAGCAGTGTTGACTTGTTTGTGCCTTTAATTCCAGCTCCTGGGAGTCAGACAGGCAGATCTCTGAATTTGAGGCCAGCTTGGTCTAAAGAGTTTGTTTCAGGACAGCCAAGGCTACACAAGAGAAACCTCATCTCAAAAACAACCAAACAAACCAAACAAACATGTACTCCCCAAAAATGTACTATCAGTTTTTTTGTGGTAGGATCTCACTTGAAATGGTCTTCAAGAGGTGGTTACTGACATCCATGCTGTTTTAATTCAATTTAAAAAATTGAGTCCTGGGCTGAAGAGATGACTTGTGGCAGTTAGGAGCACTGGCTGCTCTTGCTGAGGGTCAGGGTTCAGTTTCCAGCCCAGACATGGCAGTTCACAGATGTCTGTCTGTAACTGCAGTTGTGACACCTTCATACATACTTGCAAAACATACATATACACAGACACAGACATGCATACAGATAAAACACCAATGAACATTAAATAACAATTAGCAAGAAATTGTGAGTCCTTGTTTTAGTAATGGCTAGACCAGGGCTAGACCAAAAGGCCACCCCTGCCTCTGAAGAGCCTCTTTGGTGCCCAGGCTCAAGGATACAACATTTTAAAAAGACAAACCATGGGCTGGAGAGATGGGTCAGCGGTTAAGAGCATCGACTGTTCTTCCGAAGAAGGTCCTGAGTTCAAATCCCAGCAACCACATGGTGGCTCACAACCATCTGTAACAAGATCTGACGCCCTCTACTGGAGTGTCTGAAGACAGCTACAGTATACTTACATATAATAAATAAATAAATCTTAAAAAAAAAAAAGACAAACCATAATTACATCAGTACTTAGAGGAGGTAGGTTATGTTAGTGATGGATTTAGAGTGATCGGGAAGATCTGCTTTCTTTGCAAGGCTCAGCTGCATCTCCTAGACTATGTGTTGGTACAGTCCAGGAAGCTTAGCAAGGTTGAGGAGGCTGTTGTGGGGTGGAAGGCTGAGACGGGACCAGGCATGGGATAGAATGCATTGCTCAGTCATTTCATTACTATGTTGCTAAAACTTTATCCATGAAGAGAGGGCAATTCTAGTTCTTACCTGAAAGCTATGAGGATTAAACTTGTGGTGGTGGGGGAGGGATTGTGTTCATGTTTTTCCCTTGACATTTTTAGTATTGAAAATAAGGTTACTGTTGACAAGACCTTCTGAAGTTTGGGAAGTGTTATTTTTCCTTTTCAGTTTTATGTGAGAGCATTATTTAGTTGGCTATGCCATTTTTTAAAACCATTGTTAACTAGCTCTGGTTGCAACAGGAAGTATTCTCTTGGTCTCTGAGGGCACTTTTATAAAGCCCATACACTTTTATAAAGATGAACTTCTGTGAGCAGTTTGTCCATGCTGCGACCAGACTCAGACTTTTTTCTGCTCCTAGTAGCAAAAGCATGTCTTCAGTCCCACATTAACTCGCACACTATAAGGGTGCATACTTTGTGAGAACTAAAGTCAACAAACCTTTGACAAAATTTTGAGAGGTAGAAGCAAGGAATTTGATCAATTCTCTTAAGTGCAGTAACAACTGACTAGAAACAGCCTATCTTGCTGCCTTGCTCAGAGAAGTCCCCTGACTGCTCATGACAAATCCAAGCTAAAACTTCTGTTAACAGCAAAAGATGCAAAAAACAAAAACAAAAACAAACAAAAAAAAACGTAAAATTGCCGTAGTAGCTAAGAGTGGTTTAAGAGTTAACGCATCCGGAAGGGGGGGGGGGGAGATTTGAGACGTCACTAAAGGGGGCGGGGATATGCAAATAGACCAACATAGGTCCCTGGGTTTGGCTTTGTTTTGTTTTGTTTTGGGGGGCTATTTTTTGGACGGAGTATTTTCAGCCAATATTTAGAAGTTTGTCCTTTCATATGTGTAATATAAAACTGTGTAGTCTCTCGAAAAGGAGGACAAAAGAACGAGTAGTATAATTGACCGTAACTGAACAGTGTTTCGATGATCAGGGTGAGGTAATACTGGTTGCCGTGTAACTCATACTTACCTGGCAGGGGAGATACCATGATCACGAAGGTGGTTTTCCCAGGGCGAGGCTTATCCATTGCACTCCGGATGTGCTGACCCCTGCGATTTCCCCAAATGCGGGAAACTCGACTGCATAATTTGTGGTAGTGGGGGACTGCGTTCGCGCTCTCCCCTGTTATTTTGGTTAAATGAGAGAGTAGTTGGTTTTTGGTCTAAATTACTAATGTTTCGTAATTTCGAGGCTATAGTTGGCATTTAGTTGTTTGGTCTTTGCCTTCTTGAAGTCTAATGTCTGTAGTTCTCTGATAATTTTCTTTTCTGTTTATTGTCTGCATGTAGACTGTAGCTGTTCTCAGACACGTCCAAGGAAGGCATTAGATCTCATTACAGATTACCATAAACAACCCTGTGGTTGCTGGGAATTGAACTCAGGACCTCCGGAAGGGCAATCAGTGCTCTTAACCATTAAGCCATCTCTCCAGCTCCTAGGCCCCTAATTTTCAACTCTCCCTGCTATCCATGTTCCTGTACCTACTTTTTGGTATTTGTCTCCCTGTCTCTTGAATACCTTGTTTATAATGGTATATTCTCTCTCTAGTTAATGTATGTATTGGCCAAAGTATTGTAATTTGTGGCATACTGCTTAGTAAGTGCCCTATTTATCGGGTAATTAAGCACTTTTCCTTAGCCACCTTGCTGGTTTAAATGTCTTTAAATACATTATGGCCTGCATGCACATTCTGAAGTACCAGAGGTAATATTCTAACGCCCAAATGGGTGGAAGCATTGATTAACATTTACACATTCAAATTATACTGATAATATACCTTTTTTCTCCAGTATCTGGGAATGTAAGGAAGTAGAGAGGGGAGTGGCATTTTGTTATAAAAGCTTACATATAAGCCAGGCAGTGGTGGCTGTATGCCTTTAATCCTAGCCCTTGGCAGGCAGGCTAATTTAATTTCTGCTCTGAGTTTGAGGCCAGTCTGGTCTACAGAGTGAGTTCCAGGATAGCCAGGACCATACAGAGAAACCCTGTCTCGGAAAAAAAAAAAAAAATCTCAAAAGTAACCTACAATCTCAAGCCTCCTGACAGAAGGAGTACAATATTTAAATTGTTGTTGTTGTTGTTGTTTTTATTTTTGTCTCCGCTTCTCCCCCTCCCAAGTGCTGGGATTAAAGGCATGAGCCACCACTGCCCGGCTGTTTTTTTAATTTTAATCTGGCTTCATTTTATATCCGTAATTCCTCTTCAAATAGTAGCCCATAGTTGTCATGCCCTTGATGTTTGTGCTTGTTGATTCATGGTTGTTTTTACAGAACACAGGTTGCTGTTTGCCCTCCTTAAACTGAGCATTGTAGTGATGATGATGTAGTTTTAATGTCTCATGCTGTCAGTTAAGACATTGGGCAACTTAGTTTATTTTGTATCGCTTTATTTTTTTAAGGATAATGATTTTTTTTAAAGAAGCAAACAGCACACATTTTTTAAAAAGATTTATTTATTTATTATATGTAAGTAGCTGTCTTCAGATGCTCCATAAGAGGGCATCAGATCTCGTTTCGGATGGTTGTGAGCCACCATGTGGTTGCTGGGATTTGAACTCAGGACCTTCGGAAGAGCAGTCAGTGCTCTTAACTGCTGAGCCGTCTCATCAGCCCTTGTATCGCTTGATAATTTTTTAAAAAACGAATATATAATTTATAGTAAATAGAAAATTCTTTGTGTGGTGATTTAAATGAGAAGGTCTCCTTAGGCTCATTATGTCTGAATGCTTGGTCTCCACTGGTGGAACTGTTTGGAAAAGATTAAAAGGTGTTCTTGTTGGAAGATCATTTGTGACTAGGGTGGGTTTTGATGTTCCAAAAGACTGTTGCCATTCCCAGTATCCTGTCTGCCTCCTACATGAAATCAAGGTGTGAGCTGATAAGCATTTCTGCTGCCATGCCTTTGTGATGCCACCATAAACTCTAACCCTCTGAAACCAGAAGCCTAGTTAATGCTTTCCTTTCAAAATTGCCATGGTCACGGTGTTTTGTCACAGCGATATAAAAATAAGACAGCTGGGCATAGTGGTGCACACCTTTAATCCCAGCACTTGGGAGGCAGAGACAGGCAGATATGTGTTTGAGGCCATGTTAAGTTTCACAACAGCCAGAGCTACATAAAGAGACACTGTCTGTAAACAAACAAAACAAGTAACTAAGACTATGTAACCTCACACACCTGCTGATTCTTCTGCCTCGGTCTCTTGAGTATTAGAATTACAACATAAACTGCAACACACTGCTATTTGGGGATCAGGGCAGGATAGAGTTTCTTGTAGCCCAGGCTGGTCTTGAACTTGTTGTGTAGCAAATGTATGTCCTGCCTCCAGGCTTGTGACCTTGAGCTCCTGACCCTGCCTCCACTTCCCAAGTGATAGAAATGCAGGAGTGCACCATTATTCCCCCACCGTTTGTTTTTGGCACAAGCTGTCATACAGTTCAGGTTGCCTGGAACTGTATATGTATCCCAGTCAGGCATCAACATCCACAGCGCAATTTGTTCCTCTGCCTCCCAAGTGCTAGGGTTATTACAGGTGCGAATCGCCATACCCTGAGGAGATTTATTTTTCACAGGTCAGGAAGTTAAAAGTCCAGAGGAGCTGCATCTAGTTGAGGGTTTTCTTGCTGTATTCCATGAAAGAAGGCAGACAGGAAAGAGTAGGAAGGAAGAGAGAGAGAAATGGGGTGCTGACTATTGTTTATAGATGTACATTCCACTCCCTTGATAACAAACCTCTTTGTGGGGAAAAAGGGCCTTAATTTATTCATAGGAGTGGTGCTCCTTGACCCAAACACCTCTAAAAGTTCTATCTCCCAACACCTCTACATTGGAGATCTAGTTTCCAAAAACTGAGATTTCATTTCACCAACTGGGGACTGTGCATGCAAACAAGAGTGATCTTCATAGGGGCATTTGTATTCAGACTACCACATGCTCTCAGGCACATTAACAGTTATAGAGAACTTGCCATGTACCAGGGACATCCCTAAGTATTTAGCACCTCTTAGCTCATTTAAACTTCTCAGCAACTCTCTAGTTATTGTTCTCCCTAATGGGTGGAGAAACTGAGCATTTTTGTCAGTGCTGAATTATGGCTCTAAGGCTATGATATGGAGAAACTGGGGTGCCTTTTAGTTTGATAGAAGTTGCCTCTTCCCCAGGTGGGGCTTTAGCTCAGAAGTTAGGGTGCTCATAGTCACACAAAACTTAGGGTCAATGGCCCCAGACTCTTATGCTGTGAATTCGAAGAATGAAATTCATGGACAGTAGAAGAATGGATTTAGAAAAAGTGTCTTGCTCTAGACTCATAGGGGAGCCTGAGAGAAAGTAGGCAGAGCTCCTGTGGAGGAGAATGGATCTCAGAAGTGGGGTACCACTGACCTTCCATTAGAAGAAGGACAGAGGGGCTGGTGAGATGGCGCAGCAGTTAAGAGCACTGACTGCTCTTCCAGAGGTCCTGAGTTCAATTCCCAGCAACCACATGGTGGCTCACAACCATCCGTAAGATGAGATCTGTAAGAGATCTAACGCCCTCTTCTGGTGTGTCTGAAGACAGCGACAGTGTACTTATATATAATAATAAATAAATCTTTAAAAAAAAAAAAGAAGAAGGACAGAAACGGGGTGAGGATCTCAGAAGTGGGGTACCACTGACCTTCCAGTAGAAGGGCTTTGTAAAGGACAGAAACCGGGGTGAGGAACAGGAAGGAAGATGGCTCAACCCGGAAATGTATGTCCAGGGTCTTTCTCATCTTTTATCATGTCTTCATGGTCAAGTTCCAAGAAGGGTGCTCATGTGGGGAAGAGAGATGAAGAGAAAACAGAGTTCCCTTGTAGTATCTTTACCTCTGGCCAAAGCAGAACCAAAGACATCTTGGCTTAAATATTTCTAAAATTAGGCAAGGACAGAATTGCCCACAATGCCAGTGCTTTTAGTCAAGGGAAACTTTACTTTAGTGGCCCTCTGCTCTAAAACCACCGGGCTACTTCCTATCCTGTTCTTACCAGTTACATGGGAAGGTAATAAAGCTAGGCCAAGATCTTAGAGTAAACTGGGACATACTATGTCTGTCATTTATTTACTCAGAAACAGAATAGTTCCTTTTGTATCTTAATCTTTCAGAACTTCTATTCTTCTAATTATTTTTCTCATTATAGATAGATGATAGACAGACAGAGGGGTGAGATGTTCCCACATAGCTCAAATTTGCTGAATTTCTGATTCTTCTGCCTCTGTTTCCCAAATGCTGGGATTAAAGGCACATACCACTATTCCCATCTGTAGTGTGATACTGTTCCTGGGAGACATGAGCAAATGTCTATTCACACTATCTAAAGAAGTGATGAAACACTAGAGTAATGATACCACTGAAATTTAACTTGGTGAACCAATGAGCTTATTGGGTTACTTATAGGAATATGGGTGAAGGGTTACTTACAGGTGCATAGAGGACTCAAAGATGGCTGCATCACCAACAGTCCACCACATTATATATGATCCTCCCAAAAGCTGGAACCCGGGAGCTCTCTATGCAACTTAAATGCAGCTGGACAGTTGGGAGGGTCTCCTGTATTAGCAGTCCTTGCCACTTATAGAACCTTGAAGAAGGAAGGCCTTTATGCATCTGTTAAGTTTCCTGAGATTTTTTGAGTTGTTTACTTAAGGAGACTTCCATTAAAATTTTCTGAGTCTTTAAAAATACTGTTATTTTGGGCTGGTGAGATGGCTCAGTGGTTAAGAGCACTGACTGCTCTTCTGAAGGTCCTGCGTTCAAATCCCAGCAACCACATGGTGGCTCACAATCATCTATAATGAGATCTGATGCCCTCTTCTGGTGTGTCTAAAGACAGCTATAGTGTACTTACTATAATAGATAAATAAATCTTTTTTAAAAAATACTGTTATTTTTTGTGTATGGATGTTTTACTTGCCTATATATCTATATAGTATGTGTGTGTTTGGTGTCATAGGAGGTCAGAAAAAGGCAGTGAACCTCCTGGAACTGGAATTGTGAATAGTTTGTGAGTTCCCATGTGGGTTCTGGGAGCCAAGCCTGGGTCCTCTGTGAGAATAGCAAATGTTCTTAATTGCTGAAACTGGAAAAAATGGTTTTTAATTGCATCTGGTTTCCTGCATGGCTTATGCCCATAATCCCAATATTCAGAGGCTTAGGCAGACAGATTGCTTTTTGTTTGTGGCCAGCCTCAGAGACAGTGTGAGATCCCCTCCCCGCCTTGTCAAATAAATAATAAGCCTGGCATGGTTATTGAAGGGGCTTTTTAAGAGAGGATTGGGGGTTTAGAGAAATGTGGCATGGCGGTGTGGGGGAAGGGGGTGCCCAGGCGGGCCCTTGTCCAGGCACCTCTTCCCCCTGAGGGACCACACAGGCATGGTATAGAATAGAGTTTATTCAGGGTAGAGGATGGGAGTTACAGAGGCAGAGAGAGAGAGAGAGAGAGAGAGAGAGAGAGAGAGAGAGAGAGAGAGAGAGAACGAGAGAGAACGAGAGTAGAGAGTAGAGAAGTGGAGGCTGGCCATGACCATGTGGGGGGGGGGAGGAGAGCCCAAGGGGCAGAGAGGTGAGAGTGGGATGGAAGAGAGTGAAGAGAGAGAGAGAGGAGGGGCAAGTAGCCCCTTTTATAGTGGGCCAGATCTATGGGGCAGGTAGGTGTGGGGTGGAGCTTAGACAGAATATCAACAGTTATGCTTGCCTTGTAATCCCAGAATTTGGGAGGTAAAGGCTGGAGGATCTGGAGCTCAGAGGATCTGCAGCTTCATAGCAAGTTCTAGGCCAACTTGAGCTATGCTGGACCTTGTCTCAAAACACAATTTTTTTTTAACACAAATATTTTAAAACCCTCAAAACAACAGCACCAAAAATCCTAGCTATGTAAGTAAGTCACACCTATTATCCAAGCACTTAAAAGGCTGAGGCAGGAATGACATTTGAAGCCATGCCTGAATTGTCTAGCATCTTTTAGGCTAGCCTGAGCTATAGAGTGGCATCCTGGCTCAACTTACCTGTCTTGATTTTTTAGTTGTTGTTTTTTTTCTTTCTGTTGCTGTGATTAAAATACCTTGTCAAAAGCAACTTTTAAAAGCCGGGCGGTGGTGGCACATGTCTTTGATCCCAGTATTTGGGAGGCAGAGGCAGGCAGATTTCTGAGTTCGAGGCCAGCCTGGTCTACAGAGTGAGTTCCAGGACAGTCAGGGCTACACAGAGAAACCCTGTCTCGAAAACAAACAAACAAACAAACAAACAAACAAAGCAACTTAAAGAGGGTTTGCTGTGGCTTTCAGTTTGGGGTTATGATCTATCAGCGCAGAGATTAATCCCTGGGAGGTGCTTGAGGTGGGTGATTTCATGCTGCTCCAGTCAGTAAACAGAGCAGCAGATGCCTGTGCTCGCATCACTTCCTCATTTTTATCCCAGCATCCTGTTCAGGGAAACAGCTCTCTGCCATGGGAGGGTCTTCCAACTTCAATTAGCCTAATCAAAATGATCTCCCACAGGTGTGCATCTCTGAGGTGATTCTAATTTCTGTTAGGTCAACAGTTGATACTGTCCATCCAACTTCTTCACCATAAAATTGCATCTGTAGTGAAAATGTACAAGCTTTTTTGCTAGGCCTTATTCTGTAAATAATGCAGCCTAACAACTGTTTGCACAGGACTCATCTTCAGTATTGCAAGTATTCTAGACAGCATTTTAAGTTCACTGGGAAGATATGTATAGGTTGCATGCAAATACTGTTCCATTTTTTATAAGAGACTTGAGCATCTCTGACTTTGGGTTGGCATCTGTGGGGAGTCCTGGAGCCATTCTTCCTCGGATATTGAGGTCAACTACATTAATGAAGACAGTTTTCCAAGTATGAAGGAATCTAAAACTGGGTTTGGTGATACATATCTGTAATCCTAGCTCTTTCCAGAGACTGAAGCAGAAGGATTGAAAGGCCTACCTGAATTACAGATGTCAGGCCTAGCCTAAGCAACTTTAAGATCTGTCTTAAAAAGTAAAATAGCAGCCTCAGAGGTTAAGAGTGCTGACTGCGCTTCTAAGAGGTCCGGAGTTCAATTCTCAGCAACCATGTGGTGCCTCACAACCATCTGTAATGGGATCTGATGCCTTCTTCTGGTGTGTCTGAAGACAGCTACAGTGTACTTACATATAATAAATAAAAAATGTTTATTTTATATATGAATACACTGTAGCTGTCTTCAGACACTCCAGAAGAGGGCCTCAGATCTTTTTACAGATGGTTGTGAGCTACCCTGTGAGTGCTGGGAATTGGACCTGGGTCCTTTGGAAGAGCAGTCAGTGCTTTTAACTGCCACAGACGGTCCCAGCCCGGAAGACTTAGATCCAAGGGAGAACTTTTGGATATCAGGAAAAGGCACAGATTCGGCGAGATGACAGACAGACACTACCACACACACAGAGGCGATTTGAATCTGAATGTCTTTTTCTGTTTTGGAGCATGAGCCTTTAAGCATGAGGGATTGACATTTACTTATCAACAGATGTATCCAGTAAAGCAGGCACAAGGAACAATTAGCATAACCATTTGGCACAAGGAAGTATAAAATCAACCAGGTAAAACATTTTTCCATGTAACAAATTTAGAAGCTCAAACACAGACGACAACAACATCAATCTTCTTGATATAAACTTTTAAAGAGACTTTAAAGGACATTTTGTCAAACTCCCTGAGTCTAAATGAGACTCTGTGAGTAATAAGTATCCTGAATCACACCTGGATAAGTTAAGGATGTTGTTTTGGCCAAAGACCCCTAGGTGGGGTCTGCAAGACAAAAGCAGTTTCTCACAAGCTTCCATGAGGCAGTTCTGAGCTTTGCACCAACTCAAATGTAAATTCTTTCTAACTGGCCCAACACCCACCTGTTCGGCAAGGACATTGTATAAGGTTCTTCAGAAGTAAATATCTTCTAGTCTGGGCCTATTGTTTCAAATCCACCTGTCCTGCAAGGGTGACTATGAGGGTCAAAAAACAAAAGAAACTTGTACTTTTCATGTGTCGCTGGTTAAACTAATAATAACTTAATTAGCTTCTTAATAACATTATATCTTTTAAATTATGTCCAATGACTTATAAGCCAATATACAGTCAAGACATGTGAAATATATTTATACCACTGTGCTAATTAATGCTTTTCATACCATAGTGTCAGAGCCATACTTCATTTACATACTGTTGGGAAGTAAATGTAATTAGGTAAACGACTGGAGCAAAGCAGTGCAGAATTTTCTGGCTAGTGACTTACTTCAAGATGGATTCTTTTACATCTTAATTTGCTTGGTTTTTCTTAGTCCCTAAGAAAAGGCTACTAAGGCTACTAAGAAGGGGGAGAGTTTAGAAAATTGCCAAGTGAGGTTTTCGGCTTCTGAATAGGGGTGTTCCGGAGAGCTCCAGGAGGCATTTCTTGCCTCAGTCTGTAAAACTTTGTCTTACAGAGTTTACTGGAGCTGTGCAGCACTTAACCACTGAGCCATCTCTCCAGCCCATATGTTTTTTAAAAAGTAAAATAGCAAAAGAAAAATGTGGAGATATAGTATAGCTCAATGGTAGAGCACTGCTAAGCGTGTATAAGGACTTGGGGTCAGTTCCCTGCACCACCAAGAAGGAAGTGGTCCCCCCAGTGACACCCCACACCCAATGACACACAGACTTCTTCCAACAAGGCTACGTGTTCCAATCCTTCTAATCTTTTTTGAACAGTTCCATTCTCTGATGATTAAGCATTCAAATATATGAGCCTATGGGTGGGTGGGGGGGTGCTTCTTTTCTTTTACTTTTTTTTTTTTTTTTTTGGTATTTCATAAGAGAGGGTTTCTCTTTTGTAGCCTTGGCTGTCTGTCCTGGGACTCACTTTGTAGACTACACTGGCCTCGAACTTATAGAGATCTGCCTGCCTCTGCCTCCCAAGTGCTGGGATGCTTATGGTGGGCATTTTATTCAAACAACCACAAGAATGTAAGAAAAATGCAAGAATTAAACTGGCAGAGGGAAATAAAAGAATGGAAATTGAGTTTGCTCTCAGTGGTGCGAGCAGGCTTGTATGGCTCCTCAGTGCTGCCCTATGAGCCAGCAGTACGCGCAGAAGAGTCTGAGAGCAGCGCCTTGTCACTGAGAGGAGGGAGGGAGGGAGGGATGGGTGGGCTCACCAGACTCAGAACTTAGCTTTCAGGATAAACTGATTTCTGAAACAGCAGAGTGGGAAGTAGAGCAGATTGATCAGATTGCCTGTTTTTGTAACCTTTGGGCTCCTGGGTGTGTGGTGGGGGTTAGCTGCTTTTGGGGAATGCCATGAATGGCAGATTTCCTGACACTTTGGGTTGAGGATTGTTGTTTTGAGGGGATTTTCCTTGAGGGGAAAGAAAGCTCTTAACTTACTTTGCATTTGTGAGGTGTAAGAATCATGTGTTCTTTTTCTCTTTTCAATAGAATGTCTCGGGCTGTTCATTTTCCAGTCCCTTGCCCAGTGCTGCTTGGCACCTTAACAGATGACTCCTTGGAAGCTCAGCTTCATGAATATGCCAAGCAAGGGAACTACGTGAAGGTCAAGAAAGTCCTTAAGAAAGGTAAATACAGCGTCACGGTGGCAGAGGCAGCATGACCCATAGTTCTGAATAGTGTTTGGTTAAAACAGTGCTATGACTGGATTTTGTGCCCACACCTTTAAAATTGGCTCTCAGGAGGCAGAGCAGGCAGATTTCTCTAAGTTCGAGGCTGGCTTCCTCAAAAAAATGTAGTTGGAGGCCAGCCAATCTATACCAATGAACTCCGGTCTAAAAAACAAAAACAAAAAAAAAATGCCAACGGAGTTCTTTTTCACAACAAACAGATGGGTCTGGGAAGCAGCTCAGCAGGAAAAGTGTCTCTTAGTGTACATGGAGCCCAGGGTCTATCAGCAGCACAGAGAAAGCTAACTGTGTCACCACCTTCCTCTACCGGGTACAGGGGCAGAGTGGCCAGAATCAGGAGTCAGGAGTCAGTTCCTGTAGTTAAGAGTACTTACTGCTCTCTGAAAAGACACACCTTAGACAGCTCGTGAGTGCCTGTAACCTAACTCCAGGGTGTCTGGCGCCCCTGTCTTTCATGGGTACCTGTGCTCCTTGGCTCATACCTTAATCCCAGCACTTGGGAAGCAGAGGTAGGCAGATCTCTGTAAATTTGAAGCCAACCTGATCTACACATCAAATGTGAGGATATCCAGGGCTACACAGAGAAACCCTGTCTTGAAAAACACCAAAACAAACAAAGTAATGAAAATAAAACTAGAACCAAACCAAGTCAAATAGAAAAGAAAACTGAGTGCTGAGTTATAGGTATGTGCCACCAAGTCTGGCTCCTGGCATCTGTAGTTTCCAACAGGAAGGTAAATGTCACTTGAATCATTGTTCCCCTCGATGTAATAATATGTTTTTTCACTTTGTAAATGTATTTTAAATTACACATGCACAGGCTAGAGAGATGGCTCAGTGGTTAAGAGCACTGACTGCTCTTCCGAAGGTCCTGAGTTTCAATTCCAGCAACAACATGGTTGCTCACAACCATCTGTAATGAGATCTGATGCCCTCTTCTGGTGTGTGCGAAGATAGCTACACTGTACTTGCATTCAATCAATCAATCAATCAATCTTGGGGCTGGAGTGATCAGAGGTCCTGAGTTCAATTCCCAGCAACCACATGATGGCTCACAACCATCTGTACAGCTACAGTGTACCTGTCTTGAAAAACAAGTCAGTGTCACATGCCTGTCCTAGCAGCTAAGTAGGAGACTGAACTGAGATAATCACTTGAGCCCTTGAGGAGACTAGCAAGCAGCACAGCAAGTTCTCTTCACACACAAAAAAACAGAGGACTACTATAGTGGGCAGTGAGGATAGGTCAATGGGTAGCGCACTTAGCTTGATATGTGAGGATCTGAGTTGGTCTGCATAGTGAGTTCCAAGATAGTCATGGCTCCATATTGAAATCTGTTTGAAAAACAAACAAAAGCTACAATGCAGTCACTATTGTCTGAAGAGGTCAAGGAAGGTTTACAGAGAAGCAATATCTTAAATAGTATTATTTTGACTTGCTTAATTATCATTGCAGGGTGAATGTAGATTTATTTTTAATTTTTTTTTTACATTTATTTATTGTGTATGTGTCACACAGAGGACAACTTGTGGGAATTGGTTCTTACCTTCCATATAGTATAGAATAGAGTTTATTTAGGGCATGGGGAGGGAAGTTGGGTGAGTAGAGACAGAGAAAGGTAGAGGGAGAGGGGCTGGCTATGAACATGTGCATAGAGGAGGGAGGGGACTGGAGAGAGAAAGGACAGAAGGAAGAGAGTAAGAGAGAGAGGAGGGGGTAGGCAGCCCAATTTATAATGAGTCAGGCATACCTGGCTGTTCGATGCCAGGTACTATGGGGCAGAGCCTAGAAGAAATACTAACAATGTTTTTGGGAATCAAACTCAGGTTTTTAGTATTGGTGGAAAGTGCCACCCTTAAGCCCCGATTTATTAAGGAAAAGTGAGAAAAATTCCAAAGAGCAGGAAGGGCTTCAGGGAGGAGTACTCCCCATGTAATTATTTCTTAAGAGGATTTATGTGTATGTATGTATGTATGTATGTCTGCACGTGTATGTGTGTAGGTATCCATGGAAATCAGAAAGGGATATCAGATCCTTTCTAGTTGGAGTTAAAGGCATTTGTGACCTGCCTGTTGTAGGTGCTAGGACCGAGCCCTCTGAAAGTGAGCAAGTATTCAACCATCTCTTCAGCCCTTTGATTATTTTTGGAGATAGTTCTCACTTTTTACCCAACATGTGTACCAAGTTAATAGAACATGCTAAAGAAATGTTCAGACTCATGTGCTACTGGAGCATCTACTCAAAGAATACCAAGGTATAGCATGTGTAGTGAGAGGGAGGAGGGTGTATCAAGCGGTAGAAAGTAAGTGGGGAATGGTGGTACAGTCTTTAATCCACTTGGGAGGCAGAGGTAGAGGGATCTCTGTGAGTTCAAGGCCAGGCTGCTCTACAAAGGGAGGATTAGGCCTACCAGAGTGAGACTCTATCTCAAAAGCAAAGAAAACAAAAACAAAAATGGAGAATGAAGAATGGAAAAGTCTTAAATATTGAAGGGTCATGTCCAGAGAGACCAGAGTTTGTATGGGAGCCATCTTCAGGTGTAAAACATGGGAGGAGGCAAAGGTATGGTGGACATTGTCTCCACATACTAGCAACATGTGCACAGAAACTAGAGGAAGGTTTTGCAACACACATTTATTCAGGAATTACATCACTCAGAGCTTTCCTCACGCCCCTCAAGTCAGACACTGCTCTAAGTACCAGACAGAAGAGAGACCCAACATTTTCCATCTGTTGTGAAACAGATGTCAGGCAATACAACATCTATAACAAAAGGAATTAACCCTTCTCTTACTGGTAAAATGATAAAAGGGGATGACAGATTAAAAGTGGACATCAAATATGTATCCAGTAATTGCACTAGTAATTACCACGTGGCTAGTTCGATTTGTCTATTTTCACTCTTTTCTTTCAGAGTAGAGGAAATCTGGAATCCCGAAATGCTGATAAATAGTTTGAATTTTTAGACTGGGTTTCATGTAGGTGTGGCTGGCTTCAAAATCCTAAGACTGGCTTTAAATTGTTACCATTTGCCTTCATCTACCAAATGCTAGGATTACAGCACTGAGCCACCATGTCCTTCACGCACAGAATTTACAGAATGGAGCGTGCAGTCCTTGAAATACCATTCCCCCCCCACCCCCCACCCCCGAGAGATTTTTCGTTTGTTCAACAACAAAGGCCTCTGGCTTGAGCCAAAATACTCACCACCAGCTCCAGCCTGCGAACTCACCTGCAGCTCCGCAGCACTTCCCACATGGGACAGCATGGGGGCGGAAGGCAGGCCCCAACTCTGGGAGGGAGCATGGTGTGAGGCAGGCAGCATGTGGCCTTCTTAGAAAACTTGCTCTGCCAGGCAGTGGTGGTACAGGCCTGTAAACCCAGCACTTGGGAGGCAGAGGCAGGTGGATTTCTGAGTTCCAGGTCAGCCTGGCCTACAGAGTGAGTTCCGGGAGAGCCTGGGCTACACAGAGAAACCCTGGCTGGAAAAACAAACGAACAAACTTTCACAAGCCATATCTTATGGGACACAAACTTACTAAGAAGTAAAGCATGTTCATACACTATTTCCAGAGGAAATAGTCATATATAGCATTCACTTCTGAGCACAGAGCTGGTAGGTTCTCTGTGTTGTTTATTGCATGTTCATTTACATTTGATGGTCCTTGAACATTGTCTGAATGGTTCATACTGCAAGTTAATTTTTTTTTTTTTTTGATTTGGTTTTTTTTCGAGACAGGGTTTCTCTGTATAGCCCTGGCTGTCCTGGAACTCACTCTGTAGACCAGGCTGTGCTCAAACTCAGAAATCTGCCTGCCTCTGCCTCCCAGAGTGCTGGGATTACAGGCTTACGCCACCACCGCCCGGCTGCAAGTTAATTTTTTTAAAGGCTTATTTATTTATGTATATGAGTACACTGTAGCTATATTCAGACACACCAGAAGAAGGCATCAGATCCCATTACAGATGGTAGTGAGCCACCATGTGGTTGCTGGGAATTGAACTCAGGACCTCTGGAAGAGCAATCATGCTCTTAACCGCTGAGCCATCTCTCCAGCCCCAAGTTAAATTTTTTTTTTTTTTAAAGGTGTGCATGCCTTCATTGCCGGTACTGAGGAGGCAGAGGTAGACAGATCTCTGTGAGTTTAGGGCCAGCTTGGGCTACAGTATGAGTTCCAGGACAGAAATGAAACCCTGTCTTGAAGAAAGGAAATTTATTTATTTATTTATTTATTTATTTATTTTTAATTTTTTTAAAAATTTTTATTTATTTATTATATATAAGTACACTGTAGCTGTCTTCAGACACCAGAATAAGGTGTCAGATCTCTTTACGGATGGTTGTGAGCCATCATGTGGATGCTGGGATTTGAACTCATGACCTTCGGAAGAACAGTCGGTGCTCTTACCCGCTGAGCCATCTCTCCAGCCCCTTGTTTTTGTTTTTTAATTGGATTTGTTTTTTTCGAGACAGGGTTTCTCTGTGTAGTCCTGGCTGTCCTGGAACTCACTCTGTAGACCAGGCTGGCCTCGAACTCAGAAATCCACCTGCCTCTGCCTCCCAAGTGCTGGGATTACAGCAGGCGTGTGCCACCACTGCCCGGCAGAAAGGAAATTTAGAAAGAAAGGAAATAACAAAGGAAAGGAGGGAGGGATGGAGGGGGAAGGGGAGGGGAGGTGAGGAGGGTCTCCCTGTGAAGTCTAGGTTGGCCTTAAGTGGCAGTTTTTGCCTCAGCCTCCTG